>NC_083648.1:117500-142500 GCF_963576545.1 Limanda limanda | reverse complement strand
TGAGCGTCTCCGTCAGTGGCCTGCTGCTTCCTCAGGACGTCCAGCGGCTCGTCCAGGAGATCAGGTGACGCCTTCTTTCCTGGTTGTCGTGACTACAACTGACGTGGATGACTTCAGAATCACGGCTCTGTGATGACGGGCGTCTGACATGAGGACGTACCGTTTCTTTAACTGCAGTTCGTCAGATTTCTCTGGAACAAACGTGTTTATCGTTTCCCCCCCGCTGCTGCAGGCGTCACCTGGAGCAGCCGGCGCCGGCGCCCTGGGCGTCTCTGACGGTTCACGGCTTCGTGGACAGTCCTGTATCTTGGGGGGATGGTGAGCACGGAGTCCTGATAGGAGGAGAGAACTTCTACAACCTGCTGATGTTCCACGACCACACCTACCACCTGCACCTGGCCACAGGGTCACATGACACCTGTCCACCGTGATGACGTCATCAGCCTTCAGCTTTATAGGAACTTTAATCAGGTTTCGTTGTATAAACTTGTTTCTCGTCAACTTAATAACTTATTTAAAATAAAATTGTTTAGACAAAATATAAAACAATCTGAGGTTGAAAAAAGTTAAATTGAAATAAAATTCTTTTTTAGATTTTTGAATGTTTTTGAAACTGAACTTTGGTTAAAATGTCATAATTATAAACCGCAGCTCTGCTTTGATCTTTATGTTCATGTTGATGAAAGTATCTGTCTGAGTCCGAGAACATTTTTTTACTGATTGATTTTAGATGTTCTCTGATATTTATTATTCACGTTAATAACTCACACACAGAATGAGTTCATCTGTGAAGTTTTTATTCTTCATGACTCATCAGCTGATGAATTATCTTTCTCTCAAGTTATTTTGTGGTAAATATAAAAATGTCACTAAATCTATTTCCAGTTGTGTTTTTCTGCAGTTATGATGAGAATCAGCTGATCGTTATTTACTAAAGTTTTTTCATTTGATCCTTTCAAAATAAAATAACAACCATCACTTCAGACTGAACAGTTTTTTATTTCACTGCTTCAGTTGTGTTTGTATAAAAGCTTGTCCAATGACTTATAAAAATTCCTTGTTATTGTTTGTGCGGCTGGTATTTGTAACGTCAGCACAAATCAAACCTGGTTCACAAAGAATTTAAAGGAGCAGTTCAACATTTAAGTAAATCCTCGGCTAAGCTCTGGATGGATGAGCCAGAGTTTTCTGTGTGTAGATTATTACCTGTTATGAATCTACAGCTGTTTCCAACTTTAATAATGAACTGTTGAACTGCTTCTTTAAAATTATTCGTTTAAACTTTGACGTGTGACGGAATGGATCACAAGTCCGACAGGCCACGCCCACACTGCATCAACACAGGGTTCTTTACCCATGACTCAGCACTGTTACTGTGACAGTGAGCAGGAGTCAAACCTGTAGTGTCCTGATGGGAGAGCTGCAGAGGAAACTGAGGTCAAAGGTCAGCGTTAATGTCTTGCTCCTGCACGGAGCGAATTCTGGGAGACGGTCCTGTTCTCTGTTGTAGTTCAGTTTCATATCTGATTGAACAGCGTTAGCCTAGCTTAGCATTAAGACTGGAAGCAGAAAGTTGTTTGCGTTATTTTCCTTATTCCTAAATAATCGAATGCAGAAATCAGCTGTTTTTGTCGACAGTCATCGAAACACCGGTTTGTGTTTCACCAGACGACATCTGTCCAGTTCAAACTGTTCCAATGTGTCGGACGCTCCCGAAGAAACCCGGAGGCCTGAGAACAGAGCGAGGCTAACAGTGTCCCCCTGCTTCCAGTCTTTGTGCTAAGCTAGGCTAAAACCGTTCTGCTGAAACCATAACTTAAAGTTGAACAATAAACATTCTGCCTTTCACGCCGAGTCACCGCATCCAACTCAGAAGTGCTGAGTCACAGGTCCAGGTGGTGGTGGAGGTTCTAGCAGAGCTCGGTTCTCCGCTGCAGGAACTGCAGGATGGAGTCGGTTCCCTGTGACGAGCCCCACACTCGCTTCAGGGCTTCACACTCGCGCTCGTTGGCTTGCTCCAGGGCACTGCGGCTGGTGTTCCTCATCAGAGCTTTGGACTCCCGCAGAACCTGCAGACCAGGAACCAGCAGAGACACAGCGTGAAGGAGAGTGTGTGAATGAGTGTGTGTTAGTGTGTGTGTGTGTATTAGTGTGTATTTGTGTATATAGACTGACCAGCGAGTCGACTGACACCAGTTCTTTGATCCTCAGCATCACTTCCTGTGTGAAGGTTCCCGGCCACAGAACCTGAGACACCAAACCTTTACAGCACGCCTCCTGAGCCGTCAACTTCCTGCCACTCAGCAGCAGCTCGTTAGCCTGGAACACAGCAGAGGGTGAGAGAGGGCGAGAGAGGGCGAGTGCAGCGATGGGGTGAGAGAGGGTGAGTGAAGCGATGGGGTGAGAGAGGGTGAGTGAAGCGATGGGGTGAGAGAGGGTGAGTGAAGCGATGGGGTGAGAGAGGGCGAGAGAGGGCGAGTGCAGCGATGGGGTGAGAGAGGGTGAGTGAAGCCATGGGGTGAGAGAGGGTGAGTGAAGCGATGGGGTGAGAGGGTGAGTGAAGCGATGGGGTGAGAGAGGGTGAGAGAGGGCGAGTGAAGCGATGGGGTGAGAGAGGGCGAGTGCAGCGATGGGGTGAGAGAGGGTGAGTGCAGCGATGGGGTGAGAGAGGGTGAGAGAGGGTGAGTGAAGCGATGGGGTGAGAGAGGGTGAGTGCAGCGATGGGGTGAGAGAGGGTGAGTGAAGCGATGGGGTGAGAGAGGGTGAGTGAAGCGATGGGGTGAGAGAGGGTGAGTGAAGCGATTGGGTGAGAGAGGGTGAGTGCAGCGATGGGGTGAGAGAGGGTGAGTGAAGCGATGGGGTGAGAGAGGGTGAGTGAAGCGATGGGGTGAGAGAGGGTGAGTGAAGTGATGGGGTGAGAGAGGGTGAGTGAAGCGATGGGGTGAGGGTGAGAGAGGGTGAGTGAAGCGATGGGGTGAGGGTGAGAGAGGGTGAGTGAAGCGATGGGGTGAGGGTGAGAGAGGACGAGTGCAGCGATGGGGTGAGAGAGAGTGAGAGATGGTGAGTGCAGCGATGGGGTGAGAGAGGGTGAGAGAGGGTGAGTGCAGCGATGGGGTGAGAGAGGGTGAGTGCAGCGATGGGGTGAGAGAGGGTGAGTGCAGCGATGGGGTGAGAGAGGGTGAGTGAAGTGATGGGGTGAGAGAGGGTGAGTGCAGTGATGGGGTGAGGGTGAGAGAGGGTGAGTGAAGTGATGGGGTGAGAGAGGGTGAGAGAGGGTGAGTGCAGCGATGGGGTGAGAGAGGGTGAGAGAGGGTGAGTGCAGCGATGGGGTGAGAGAGGGTGAGAGAGGGTGAGTGCAGCGATGGGGTGAGGGTGAGAGAGGGTGAGTGCAGCGATGGGGTGAGAGAGGGTGAGAGAGGGTGAGAGAGGGTGAGTGCAGCGATGGGGTGAGAGAGGGTGAGAGAGGGTGAGAGAGGGTGAGTGCAGCGATGGGGTGAGAGAGGGTGAGTGCAGCGATGGGGTGAGAGAGGGTGAGTGAAGCGATGGGGTGAGAGAGGGTGAGTGCAGCGATGGGGTGAGAGAGGGTGAGTGCAGCGATGGGGTGAGAGAGGGTGAGAGAGGGTGAGAGAGGGTGAGTGCAGCGATGGGGTGAGAGAGGGTGAGTGCAGCGATGGGGTGAGAGAGGGTGAGAGAGGGTGAGTGCAGCGATGGGGTGAGAGAGGGTGAGTGCAGCGATGGGGTGAGAGAGGGTGAGTGCAGCGATGGGGTGAGAGAGGGTGAGTGAAGCGATGGGGTGAGAGAGGGTGAGTGAAGCGATGGGGTGAGAGAGGGTGAGAGAGGGTGAGAGAGGGTGAGTGCAGCGATGGGGTGAGAGAGGGTGAGTGCAGCGATGGGGTGAGAGAGGGTGAGTGAAGCGATGGGGTGAGAGAGGGTGACTGCAGCGATGGGGTGAGAGAGGGTGAGAGAGGGTGAGAGAGGGTGAGTGCAGCGATGGGGTGAGAGAGGGTGAGTGCAGCGATGGGGTGAGAGAGGGTGAGTGAAGCGATGGGGTGAGAGAGGGTGAGAGAGGGTGAGTGAAGCGATGGGGTGAGGGTGAGAGAGGGTGAGTGCAGCGATGGGGTGAGAGAGGGTGAGTGCAGCGATGGGGTGAGAGAGGGTGAGTGCAGAGGAGACTGACCGCGGCGAGCCCCATGATGCGTGGGAAGGTGAAGGAGGAGCAGGCGTCCGGCGTCTGGCCGTAGGAGGCGTACGGCGTCTGGAACCAGGCCTTCTCATTGGCCCACACCACATCACAGAGTGGCAAGATGGCCGCACCGAGGCCCAGCGCCGGCCCGTTCACGGCCGCCACGATGGGCTTCCTGAACTGGATGAAGGTGTTGACAAAGGTCCTGCAGTGGAGGAAGCAGAGGTCAGAGGTCAACACCTCTACCGGAGGACAGGGTCGCCGTCGGGTCTTCAGCGAGCATCACCTGATGGTTTCAGCCATTTTGATGCTCTCCTTCTTCCGGTCGTCCGTCAACAGTCTGATGAAATACAGGAAGTCCAGGCCGCAGCAGAAGACGCTGCCCACAGCGCTGACCAACACCAGCTTACTGTCATCTGATGCCGCGGTCGCCATGGCGCTCTGGATCTCCTTCATCACCTGGTGGAGACAAGGAGACAACAGGAGCACCATGACATGTGGAGCTGGACCTCAGAGTGTGGACTTGTGATTATAGGATTGAGGACGGTGACATCACACAGTGCTGGGGGAGGAGACTGCTCTGTGTTGGGGGGGGTGGTCCCACCTCAGGGTTGAGCGTGTTGTTCTCAGAGCTCTTGGTGGACAGCAGGATGTGGGTGAAGCCGTCTTGCTTCTTCACCACGATGTCTCGGTAGCGGTAAGCGCTCTCTGTCTGTCGAACACTGAACCTCAGGCGTTTGTCGAACGCCGAGCGCTCCTCCAGGCGACGCTTCCCTGTCACACTGGTTGCCCCGGCAACAGCACTCTGCCCACCTGACGTCCCGTTGGCCGCCTCCAGTAACGCAGCGTTTCCTGTAGGAAGCAGATCACAGGTGGTTCCAGTCCTTCAGTCTCAGACCAGGGTCACTTATAAACAACAGCTTCTTTGTATAAGTTCATTAAAGTCGTTTTGAAAAAATGTCTGAGACTAAGATTATGATTTAGATTTCTGAGATGTCCAAACAAGCTAATGTGATAGCCAATCAGAAACATGCAAGCTATGTGACCTCACCTGTGCCGCTGAGGGAGCGCATGGCAGCAGGTGTGATGGGCACTCGGGGGGGGGGCAGAGGGATCTGGCTGCGGGGTCTGGTCCCCATGCGGGCCCTCTCTTCTCCAGGCCCAAGCTGGACTCCGGACGGTTTCTCCAGAAGAGCGACCTCGGGTGGGACCTGGTGAGCTTCTTGAGGGCCGGCCTCCAGGCTGTGAGCCGCCTCGCTGGGAGACTCCTCCGAGTCCAGGCGCCGGTTCATCGGACTCTTAGGAACCAAGATCTTGATGCCGGTCTTGGAGAGATCCACGCTGCGGCGGGCCGAGCAGACCGGAGCCGCCGACATCAGGCCACTGAACCTGTGGGCCAGCAGGGCCTGGCGAGCGCCCACTGAGGCCGGCCCGGTCAGACCACCGGGAGGCAGGTGGGCTGGACTCCCCTGGTTACAGTCGGCAGTTAAAACCACACTGACGTCACTGCGAGCTGAGGCGCTGATCGGCGGCCTGAAGGCTGGTCTGTGGGCAGAGATGTAGTGGAGGCTCGGCGAGCTTCGGGTGGAGCGCATTAGCGTGCTGTCTTTCTCCCGCACTGCGTTCTGACGGTTAAACTCGTGGACGTAGATCATACACGCCGACAGGTGACTCTCGGGCTCCCAGGTGTCCTCCTCTGAACCGAAACCTCTCCACCTGACCAGGTACTCCAACTTCATCTTCTTGTTCTTCCTCTTATCGATGATCCTCTCCACCTGCAGGAGGCGCCGCAGCACAGGTCATTCAAATCAACCAAAACAACAGAAGAAAAAAGAACATTAAAATCAATTATCATCAATAATCTGTTATCACAGTGGTCTTCGATGACCCCTGACCCCAACATGTATCTGCTGTGTCTCTGGATTGAGTCACTCGACCAGACTCACCAAGTTAACACCAGATAACACCCGGCTGTCACCAGCTAACACCCGGCTGTTACCAGCTAACACCAGCTAACACCCGGCTAACACCAGCTAACACCAGCTAACACCCAGCTGTCACCCGGCTAACACCAGCTAACACCCGGCTGTCACCAGCTAACACCCGGCTGTCACCCGGCTAACACCCGGCTGTTACCAGCTAACACCAGCTAACACCCGGCTGGGATGCACCGATCCGATATTTGTATCGGTATCGGCGGGTGACTTAGAACTGGTGCGGACCAGGGGAATCCGACTGTTTAATTAGTAACGGTATCGGATCGGTATCGGCCGATACTAAACCTCAGATATCGGTATCGGAGGTGAAAAAAGCGGATCGGTGCATCCCTAGTTAACACCAGCCAACACCCGGCTGTTACCAGCTAACACCCAGCTGTCACGCGGCTAACACCCAGCTGTCACCCGGCTAACACCCGGCTGTCACCCGGCTAACACCCGGCTGTCACCAGCTAACACCAGCTAACACCCAGCTGTCACCCGGCTGTCACCCGGCTGTTACCAGCTAGCATAAGTTAACACCCGGCTGTCACCAGCTAACACCCGGCTGTCACCAGCTAACACCAGCCAACACCCGGCTGTTACCAGCTAACACCAGATAACACCCGGCTGTCACCAGCTAACACCAGCTAACACCCGGCTGTTACCAGCTAACACCAGATAACACCCGGCTGTCACCAGCTAACACCCAGCTAACACCCGGCTGTCACTAAGCTAACACCCAGCTAACACCCGGCTGTCACCCGGCTAACACCCGGCTGTCACCCGGCTAACACCCGGCTGTCACCAGCTAACACCCAGCTAACACCCGGCTGTCACTAAGCTAACACCCAGCTAACACCCGGCTGTCACCCGGCTAACACCCGGCTGTCACCAGCTAACACCAGATAACACCCGGCTGTCACTAAGCTAACACCCAGCTAACACCCGGCTGTCACCCGGCTAACACCCGGCTGTCACCAGCTAACACCCAGCTAACACCCGGCTGTCACTAAGCTAACACCCAGCTGTCACCCGGCTAACACCCAGCTGTCACCCGGCTAACACCCAGCTGTCACCCGGCTGTCACCTGGCTGTTACCAGCTAGCACAAGTTAACACCCGGCTGTCACCAGCTAACACCCGGCTGTCACCAGCTAACACCCAGCTAACACCCGGCTGTCACTAAGCTAACACCCAGCTGTCACCCGGCTAACACCCAGCTGTCACCCGGCTAACACCCAGCTGTCACCCGGCTGTCACCTGGCTGTTACCAGCTAGCACAAGTTAACACCCGGCTGTCACCAGCTAACACCCGGCTGTCACCAGCTAACACCAGCCAACACCCGGCTGTTACCAGCTAACACCAGATAACACCCGGCTGTCACCAGCTAACACCAGCTAACACCCGGCTGTTACCAGCTAACACCAGATAACACCCGGCTGTCACCAGCTAACACCCAGCTAACACCCGGCTGTCACTAAGCTAACACCCAGCTAACACCCGGCTGTCACCCAGCTAACACCCGGCTGTCACCCGGCTAACACCCGGCTGTCACCAGCTAACACCAGATAACACCCGGCTGTCACTAAGCTAACACCCAGCTAACACCCGGCTGTCACCCGGCTAACACCCGGCTGTCACCAGCTAACACCCAGCTAACACCCGGCTGTCACTAAGCTAACACCCAGCTAACACCCGGCTGTCACCCGGCTAACACCCGGCTGTCACTAAGCTAACACCAGATAACACCCGGCTGTCACTAAGCTAACACCCGGCTGTCACCAGCTAACACCAGATAACACCCGGCTGTCACCAGCTAACACCCAGCTAACACCCGGCTGTCACTAAGCTAACACCCAGCTAACACCCGGCTGTCACTAAGCTAACACCCAGCTAACACCCGGCTGTCACCAGCTAACACCCAGCTAACACCCGGCTGTCACCCGGCTAACACCCGGCTGTCACCAGCTAACACCCGGCTGTCACCAGCTAACACCCAGCTAACACCCGGCTGTCACTAAGCTAACACCCAGCTAACACCCGGCTGTCACTAGGCTAACACCCGGCTGTCACTAAGCTAACACCCAGCTAACACCCGGCTGTCACTAGGCTAACACCCGGCTGTCACTAGGCTAACACCCAGCTGTCACTAAGCTAACACCAGCTAACCCCTAGCTAACAACAGCTAACACCCAACATTCACCCAGCTCACAACAGCTAACACCCAGCTACCAACAGCTAACACCCAACTAACAACAGCTAATAACAGCTAACAACAGCTAACACTCAGCTAACAACAGCTAACACTCAGCTAACAACAGCTAACACCCAACTAACAACAGCTTATAACAGCTAAAAACAGCTAACACTCAGCTAACAACAGCTAACACCCAGCTAACAACAGCTTATAACAGCTAACACTCAGCTAACAACAGCTAACAACAGCTAACACCCAGCTAACAACAGCTAACACTCAGCTAACAACAGCTAACACTCAGCTAACAACAGCTTATAACAGCTAACAACAGCTAACACTCAGCTAACACTCAGCTAACAACAGCTAACACCCAGCTAACAACAGCTAACACCCAACTAACAACAGCTAACACTCAGCTAACAACAGCTTATAACAGCTTATAACAGCTAACACTCAGCTAACAACAGCTTATAACAGCTAACAACAGCTAACACCCAGCTAACAACAGCTAACACTCAGCTAACAACAGCTAACACTCAGCTAACAACAGCTTATAACAGCTAACAACAGCTAACACTCAGCTAACACTCAGCTAACAACAGCTAACACCCAGCTAACAACAGCTAACACCCAACTAACAACAGCTAACACTCAGCTAACAACAGGTTATAACAGCTAACAGCTAACACTCAGCTAACAACAGCTTATAACAGCTAACAACAGCTAACACTCAGCTAACAACAGCTAACAACAGCTAACACTCAGCTAACAACAGCTTATAACAGCTAACAACAGCTAACAACAGCTAACACCAGCTAACACCAGCTACTTCCAGAAGCTTACTGTGGCGATGAGCTGACTCGATCAGTAATGTTTACCTCCGGCTAGTCACGTGGTCACCTGTTAGTTTAACTAACTAACCACTTAGTTACTTCCTTTGAGTTCCCCACTTTTACATTAACTCTGAACGCTACCGCTAGCTAAGATTAGCATTAAAGTATTAGCTCGCGTCACCTCGTAGAACTCCTCCGTCGCCATGGAGACTGTGCGCGTGCACGAACAGCTTCCAGGAGTGAGTTCAGGTGAGCACGAGCATGAGAAGGATGTGCGCGTGGCTTCCTCCTGACTCCGTGTGCGCGTCCTCCGGGTCCGAGGCTAGCTGCTAGCTGCTAGCTGCTAGCATACCAGCAGCTCCACGACACATCCGGTCTGACTCACCTACAAAATAAAAGCCCCAGACCGCTGCTCGGTAATGGTTTAAACTGAATGAGATTCTTTTCACTATAATCAATGGAATGTTTATTCATTTCTAAAGATTCCAGGTTTTCTGTTTTTGAGTTGTTCAAACCCTTAACATGTTGAAACATTACAATCTGACACACACTTGAATTGATCAATCCAGAAAAAGTTATTAAACATCTTAATACATTTTATACATGAATTAAACATGTTTAAAAAGTTCAACGTGAGTCAAGATGAGATGAAACTGCTTCATGCTATGTTATTTATATGAGAATACTGCTTCAATGATCTGTTTGACTTATTCTTTCAATTTATTCTAAATTATATTATTCTCTAAACATGTTAAAGATCTTTCAGCTTTGCTGGACTCTGATTGGACCATTTCATCAGTGATGTCATGAATCCATGGTGTTTAATTGTTTACCTGATTTTACATTATTACATTTCAAAGTAAGAGAGAATGTTTAATAATCAAATTTCTTCTCCTTCTTTTATAGTTCATCATCAGTGTTGTTGAGGTAAAAACACAAATCACTTTTCAACATTTTGTAGATTTTCAGTGAAACGTTTCTCAGACTTGGACAAATTGATAAGAAACAGGTTTGATTTTATTTGACAAAGACGTTTCCGCTCGTCCTCGTCAGTCGGACTTCTTGTTGGTCACTGTTTTGCATTGTTCTGATGCGTCTTCGTCTTCCCCGGCGCCGCCTCGGGCTTTACAGCACAGGTAGAGGAAGACGCTGGCGATGACGAGCGGGAAGCTGAGTAGGAAGAAGCCAAGCAGTGGAGCCTGGACGAACAGCGACTGGACAGATAGAGGACACAAAGGTCAGAGGTCAGGAGACAGGCAGTCAGGTAGACAGGCACCGGGCTGATGATGTCACCACTTACACTGAGCAGGAGTTTTGTGTCGTAGACGAGGCGTCTGACACGTTGGACGACATCATTTCCTCCCTGACACTGGAAACACACGACAAACAGAGGTTCAGAAACAAAAGTAACCGTGGAGTCTTCTCCACCTGGGAGTCTCTCCAGACTCACCGGGATGCTGCCGTCCAGAATCCCCTTCAGGAAGTCGTGGAGGTGTTGCTCTGTATCCACGGCGCCTTGTGGCAGGAAGTAACCATCGTTGGACAAGTTAACCACGACAAACGTCGGTACAATCACGTCCCTGAGAACAAAGACAGACACCGTAATACTGAGAGTATGTCCAAGCAAATGGGTGAACCCCCCCCTCCTCTAACGATCTTCCTCATTAATGTGCGTGCGTGTGTGAGTCTGGCCTCTGGACCTTCACCACTTCACTGACTCACTTCATCATCAGTCCGTTGATGAAGGCGTTTTCCTCCATGAAACCAAAGGAGAAGTTTCTAAAACACAGACACACTATCAGCTTTTATTGTGTGTTTTCTGCTCAGTGATTTTTCTAAATGAAACACTGACCTGCTGTAGGTGTCTCTGTAATCTGCAGCCACTTTCTCCATGAGAACTTTGTACCTGAACGGGTGAATCAGACGTCACAGGAAGTTCACACCTGTTTACCTGATGGACAATCGTTGGATATTTACCTCACACTCCTTTCACACATGTTCTTCTCCTCCAGCAGCACCAGCGACACCAGTTTACCTGCAGGGGTCAGGGGAGGTCACTTCAGCTGGTCAAAATAGCATCCTCAAATAGCAGTTCCTCTAACGTCCACCAGGTGCTGCTGTGATCAAACTTCTACTATACTGAGGTTTTCCTAAATAACATTGTTTTTGAATATCACCAGTGGGATATTCCATGGAAGGGGTTAAATGCTAATCCTGGCTTACTTGGATGAGTCCGGCTAATTAACTGAGAGATCCGTTCAATGGCTTACATTAATTCCTGCGCAGTAACCATAGTGACGTGTGCTTCAGAGCTAGCCTGCTCTCTACCAAGGCCTAGCTCCATTTAGTTAGTGTCTAAAAAAATGCCGGACACTGGGAAACAAGTTGTCAAAAAAAAGTCCCGTCCCATGTTTTTTCTAAACTCATGCTTTTATCAGTGATCAGAATAATACAAAAATAATATTTTTTTGTCACAAAGTTGTTGTACTTTATCTTGTATCAAGTTTGTGTTTGTTGGGATGTGACAGATTCAAGTTGATGAGGTCAGAGTCAGAGGCTTCACACAAACGTCATCATGCTCATTCACAGTAAATGTTGTGTAGTGATTCAAACAGATCTGATATCAAACAGATTCACATCCACAGTCTGACTCCAGTTCTCTGACTCTTCATTCACTGAATGAAAACATGTCGGCTGTGGAGGAAGATTAACAGCACGTGTGAGTTTGTAATAACTTCTGCAGCTTCTGATCCTGATCCTGACATTGAGCTGTGTGAGGTCAGGTCTGCCTGTCTGTGATGACATCACACAGGTGGGTTACCTGTGTGATGACATCACACCGGTGGGTTACCTGTCTCTCCCATGGCGTACAGAGTGTAGCTGTCGATCTTGGAGAAGTTTGGGAAACGCTCTCTGTTGATCCACAGCCTCAGTTCTCCGTCACGTTCTTCTGAAAGACAATCACATCTCACACTCAGGTCAAATGACTCATCACTGAGCAACACGTCAGATGATGGTTTGATATATTTGGATCTTTTCTAGATGGAGTCTGTTGTCAGCAGGTACAGAACCAGAGTGTTTTCAGCCTTACCGCTGTAGGTGAAGTAGGTTCCGTCTTTAAATAGAACCACGGCCGGCAGAGACGTCAGAGCGATGACCTATGATACAGACGGACTTTAATAACTCATGAGTCCAGGTGTGAAGACAGATGTTCTGCACTTTCCTCCTGTACAGCTGAAGATGTTCAACCATTTGTAAAAGCATCAAACATCAGCAGGTATCGATAGAGTTCGATAGAACCCTACAGTATTTGACTATGTTCTTCTGTTCTTTATTCTACGATGTTCTCCTGGGGCCTCATTTATAACTGTAGACACAAAACGGAACCTGAAACTTGCGTACACCACTTCTCACGCAAACTTTGGGATCTGTAAAAACAAACTTGACGGTTTGCCTCCAGCTTGAATTGGATCTTTTCTTATTTCCGGTTCTTTCTCTGGTCTTCACTCTCTCTCTCTCTCTCTCTCTGTCTCTCTCTCTCTCTGTGTCACAGCAGCAGAGGATCAGTGAGTTTAGTTTATTAATCACATCACTGCTGTCCCATCACATGTCTTCACCTCCACCTCACTAACAAACACCTCATGTCAGTGTCACAAAGTTTCTCTTCCTCTTCTCATCGCTTGATGCCGTGACTCCGGCAGGACTCACGGTGGAAACCCACTGGTCAGCAGCATCATTTAATATTCATGAGGTGCTTTGCATTGACCATTTATGGTTGAAAGTGGGCGTGTAGAGGGCGGAGTAAGATGCAGATCCCCGTGGGAATGTCTCCAGGTGGACTGGGATTTATAAAGTGAGCATCGCATGCAGGTGTGCGTGCACATGTGTTTATCAATCAGAATTTGTGCGTATGCCATTTCAGGCTTTTGTGCGCCCGTACGCTTTTAGTTTGAATCCCACGCTCTGTTTTATAAATGAGACCCCGGATCTCTGTCTGTTCTACTGTGTTCTCCGGTTCCTTCAGTCATGTGACCTTTGGTAGAACGTCTCTGGCAGCAGAGAAGAAGTTGGTGTGAACGATCAGATGTTCTGCAGCAGCCGAGAAGTTTCCCTGAAAAACAACAGAGGTCAGAGTGTGTGTGAGAGTGAGTGTGTGTGTGTTTGATAGTGTGTGATAGTGTGTGATAGTGTGTCTACCTTCAGTTGTGATGTGGCTCCTACATACACAAACATGACATCATGGCGGCTCATTGCGTGTTGGAAAAGCTGCAGACTGTTCAGAGATCGAACTGAGGGCCTGAACGAGACACACACACACACACACTGATAAACATAAATACACTCACTCACACACACACACACACACACACTGATAAACATAAATACACTCACTCACACACACACACACTGATAAACATAAATACACTCACTCACACACACACACTGATAAACATAAATACACTCACACACACACACACACACACACGCACACACTGACTCACCCTGACACTCGATGTGTAAACTCCATTATTTCTTCTTTTGTTCTTTTTCCTGAATAAACATATTTCAAGTTTTTCTTCCACCTGAAAACAAACATGGGTTCACACATGATCTCATTATTGATCTGTATAAATAATCATTCAGCCTCTTCTGATTGGCTGGTGTGCAGTGATGTCACAGCGAGGACTCACATGATGATGGCTGGATAACCTCTGACCTTGAACTCTTCTGCCAAACCTGGAAGAAAACACAAGCTCAGCTGTGACCTCTGACCTTTGCCCAATTTTTAAGGTAACAGCTGATTAAACATCATGAATTAAACACAACGACGATTTCTTATAAATCTTAATTAATACTGATGTTTCCATGGATAGAAGAAAACAGGTCAGAGCAGAAAGTTCATGAACATATTTTTTCTATTTTATTTATAATCAGACTGAACCTCACACAGAAGCCTGTGGTCACCACGACAACAGGAAAGAGTCAAATGAGGTCACAACCAAAAGTGCTGTGAGTCGAGTCACATAGAGACGCACTTCCTGTACATTTAATTTATTTTGGGGTCTAATGAGCGGAGATTATTTCAGAATATTTATTTTATTATTGTTTCACTGTGTGGCTGAGTCAGGTGATAGGTGGTAAAACTGACCGGTGTTGGCGGTGGCGTCTGATTTGCCGACATTGACTGGAGAACCAAGACTCTTCAGTTCTGATCCAATCTGATGCCAAACAGGATCCAGCTGTTTACAGAAGGAACACCAGGGGGCGTAGAACTGCACAGAGAACAACACAACATTATCACAATGGGTTTGCAATGAAAGTGTCTGGGTCAACAGAGATTACCTCATCTTAACAATATATGGTATAAATCATCGTTAAGAATATTGATCTGACAAAGGATATTGATTACCTGCACATGACAGTTGTGTGTGTGTGTGTGTGTGTGTGTGTGTGTGTGTGGATGACGTATCTCAGGGGAAATAAAATGTCAAGTGGGAATAAGAGGTGTTGGAACACCGGGATGCTACATAGCTACACTAAAGGTTGTGTCTGGTAGATAAGATTGAAACTTTCTTTTTACTACTGATTTCACTAAAGTCACTGGAGATACAGATCATCTGATCACGTAGTTACTCAGATAACCTCTGACTCTCTCTCCTCAGATCAAATCATTTTTACAAATGAACATAGAGCTTTTTCTTTGATGAATCTGAAACAATAAATGCATTCGTACTTTGATAAGCCAGATGTCGTCGTCTCCTCTGGTTTCCATGAAGCTGTTAAACACCATCAGATTATAAATTGATTAGTTTCTGATTATTAACAAGCAGCAGATCAATGAAGAAAGATGATCAGCAGCTGTAGGAGGCTCATAAACAAAATAGTTCACAGTGAAAACAAAGATCCATTTAGTAGCTTTTGATAACATGAACTTCATCAACAGAATTTTCACTGCGACAAAATTAAATAGAAAACATCTACGAATCATAACTGGACCGACCGAATCAGCTGAGGATCATGTGACACAATCAAAAGCTCCAGATCGGCTTGTAAATGGATGGAGAGAATATTTATAAAAGGTTCAGTAAAGATTGGACGAAGCTGTTTGTACTCACGAGTCGTCCAGCTCCTCCACGAAGGACGACACCAGTGACGCACACAGCAGCACTGACGACAACAAACACAAATAAACAACACTAACACTAACCCTAACTCACACTGACTCACATTTAAATATGCGCTTTCAGTCATATTACAAAGTCTTCACCAGCAGGTGGCGCTCTGAACTGTTCAAACTGAAGCTGTTGAGGAGCATGAAATACAGTCGAAGCACCAAAAAGTGAGTAAGTCAAGCCTGAGTTTAATCAAACCGATTAGAAACCAGGTGAGTCATGTGACTCACAGTAAAGTGTGAGAGTGACTCAGTGATTTAGAAAGAGTTGAGAACGTACCTGAGAGCAGGACCGAGCTCTTTCTGTCCAACATGTCGACTGATTAACGGAGATTAGCGGCACCGAGTTTATCTGCTAACTGCTGACAGACGAGCACGCTGCTAATCTGATGGATTAACTGCTTCAGGCCACTCAAGCTTTATTGACAGCAGCTGTGCATTGACAACAATAGAGTCTACAGAGACTGATCAAATATATAAATACATTTTAACGTCAATAAGCAAAACAGGACATGACGTTTTCTTTCTGTCTTATCAATACCTTCCATCACAACCACTTCCTGCAGGCCTTCACCTTCTTCCTCAGTTCACCCCCCCCCCCGGGTAGATGATGGGGTTGTGGAGGGCGGAGGCCTTGGCGATGACAGTAGGGATTGAGTTCATATATGGAGTCAGCAGGTGTAACCACAGAGTACTGGTTGACCACTAGCAGGTTACTGGTTGACCACTAGCAGGTTACTGGCTGACCACTAGCAGGTTACTGGTTGACCACTAGCAGGTTACGGGTTGACCACTAGCAGGTTACTGGCTGACCACTAGCAGGTTACAGGCTGACCACTAGCAGGTTACTGGCTGACAACTAGCAGGTTACAGGCTGACCACTAGCAGGTTACTGGTTGACCACTAGCAGGTTACTGGTTGTTGACCACTAGCAGGTTACTGGTTGACCACTAGCAGGTTACTGGCTGACCACTAGCAGGTTACTGGTTGTTGACCACTAGCAGGTTACTGGTTGACCACTAGCAGGTTACTGGCTGACCACTAGCAGGTTACTGGTTGACCACTAGCAGGTTACTGGCTGACCACTAGCAGGTTACAGGCTGACCACTAGCAGGTTACAGGCTGACCACTAGCAGGTTACTGGTTGACCACTAGCAGGTTACTGGTTGACCACTAGCAGGTTACGGGTTGACCACTAGCAGGTTACTGGTTGACCACTAGCAGGTTACAGGCTGACCACTAGCAGGTTACTGGTTGACCACTAGCAGGTTACGGGTTGACCACTAGCAGGTTACTGGTTGACCACTAGCAGGTTACTGGCTGACCACTAGCAGGTTACAGGCTGACCACTAGCAGGTTACAGGCTGACCACTAGCAGGTTACTGGTTGACCACTAGCAGGTTACTGGTTGACCACTAGCAGGTTACTGGCTGACCACTAGCAGGTTACTGGCTGACCACTAGCAGGTTACTGGTTGACCACTAGCAGGTTACAGGCTGACCACTAGCAGGTTACTGGTTGACCACTAGCAGGTTACTGGTTGACCACTAGCAGGTTACTGGCTGACCACTAGCAGGTTACGGGTTGACCACTAGCAGGTTACTGGTTGACCACTAGCAGGTTACTGGCTGACCACTAGCAGGTTACTGGTTGACCACTAGCAGGTTACAGGCTGACCACTAGCAGGTTACAGGCTGACCACTAGCAGGTTACTGGTTGACCACTAGCAGGTTACAGGCTGACCACTAGCAGGTTACTGGCTGACCACTAGCAGGTTACTGGTTGACCACTAGCAGGTTACTGGTTGACCACTAGCAGGTTACTGGCTGACCACTAGCAGGTTACTGGTTGACCACTAGCAGGTTACTGGCTGACCACTAGCAGGTTACTGGTTGACCACTAGCAGGTTACTGGTTGACCACTAGCAGGTTACAGGCTGACCACTAGCAGGTTACTGGTTGACCACTAGCAGGTTACTGGTTGACCACTAGCAGGTTACTGGTTGACCACTAGCAGGTTACTGGTTGACCACTAGCAGGTTACAGGTTGACCACTAGCAGGTTACTGGTTGACCACTAGCAGGTTACTGGCTGACAACTAGCAGGTTACAGGCTGACCACTAGCAGGTTACTGGTTGACCACTAGCAGGTTACTGGTTGACCACTAGCAGGTTACTGGTTGACCACTAGCAGGTTACTGGTTGACCACTAGCAGGTTACTGGTTGACCACTAGCAGGTTACTGGTTGACACTAGCAGGTTACTGGTTGACCACTAGCAGGTTACTGGTTGACCACTAGCAGGTTACTGGTTGACCACTAGCAGGTTACTGGCTGACAACTAGCAGGTTACAGGCTGACCACTAGCAGGTTACTGGTTGACCACTAGCAGGTTACTGGTTGACCACTAGCAGGTTACTGGTTGACCACTAGCAGGTTACTGGTTGACCACTAGCAGGTTACTGGTTGACCACTAGCAGGTTACTGGTTGACACTAGCAGGTTACTGGTTGACCACTAGCAGGTTACTGGTTGACCACTAGCAGGTTACTGGTTGACCACTAGCAGGTTACTGGCTGACAACTAGCAGGTTACAGGCTGACCACTAGCAGGTTACTGGTTGACCACTAGCAGGTTACTGGTTGACCACTAGCAGGTTACTGGTTGACCACTAGCAGGTTACTGGTTGACCACTAGCAGGTTACTGGCTGACCACTAGCAGGTTACTGGTTGACACTAGCAGGTTACTGGTTGACCACTAGCAGGTTACAGGCTGACCACTAGCAGGTTACTGGTTGACCACTAGCAGGTTACTGGCTGACCACTAGCAGGTTACTGGTTGACCACACGGAGAGGAAGGTCACTCAGGAGGGAGGAGCAGATTCCTCTCACAGCAGAGTAATTGGGTTTATTTTAGTTATTCATATTCTCCTAAGTATTTTTTTTAAATTAGTAAATTGTTGTCCTTTGAATTTGCTGACTCACCTCTCACTAGTGGAATGAGGTAGGAGGCGGTTTCCTTCCCTTTGCTACAGGCGAGTGGGTGTGGTCAGCTGGTCTTTGTTTACATTGCCGTGCACAGCGTGAGTCGTGTTCACGTGAACCAGTTTCAGCCGGATCACTTCTGATTAACCGGTCAAACTTCTCACGTTGTATTTAATATCTATGCTATAGGGTTTGGGGTTCTTTGCCTTAATGTTTAGATATTTTTAGTAGTTGTATTTGATTTTTAATAAATGTTTATCTTGAACTTCCTGTTAGTATTGAATATGAAATGACATTTTGTATATTTCCTTCTAGCTTCACGCTGTTTCTACAGTGTCATGTGATCAGGTGAAGCATCAGTTTGGGAGTCTCTTGCTTTGCCAGCCATGAGCTGTTCCACCGTTACAGAATCCACGACATCACTTCCTCCTGGACCCTGGCTCCCCTCAGCGATGTGACCTGACCCGGCTGTGAACTCTGCTGACCTACGACTGCTCAGCCACATTCCCGAGCACCAACAAGGTCAAGTTTGCAGACGACACAGGATTGGTGGAACTAATTTCCCGCAACGATGAGATGGAGGAGAGGCTGGAGGTGCAACAACCGGAGGCCCCCTCCTCTTCATCCCCAGCTTCAAACACATGGAACACCAAGTTCGTTTGATACTCTATTGCTATATTGGCTTTATTTCATTGCCTTTATTTGCTTATTTGCTCTAGTTTTTAGATTGTAGTGCTGTATTTTATTGCTGCTTACCGGGACCTCAGTACTTGTTTCATTCTCTAAGTACCTCATGGTTTGGAATGACAATCGACTTCTTGAACCTTGAATATTTATGAAACCAGTTAACACTTGAAACGGTTCAGTAGACTCCAGGCGAAGCATCTCAGTGTGTCTGTCTCAGTTCTTAAGGTCAAATTAAATCTAATCTGTTCAATAAGATCTTTTTTTCCTTCTTTCATAACAGATTTTCTAAATGTAGTCATGTTGAGGGTCCCTGAGTAATTCCTAAGTTTGTTTTTAGGGTGAATGAAGAGATTCAAGGGGCTCAGCAGAATGATGTCATCATCGTCAGCGTTGGGACGCCGTGCTTCACCACCGCAGCACGAGTCCGGCTCTGACTTACTCACACACTGATTCAGTTTTTTACATTTTATTTTCGTTATCAATAAAAACGTCTTTAAAGTCTGACTGTGACATCATCAGTGTGGTTCAGCCCACAAGCCAAGAGTCCAGTAAGGGCGTTTAGCCACCGGTGGGTTCACAGAGCGGCGTGCTGCGAGGGGGCGTGGTGTCTGCGAACGTGTCTGAGCAGCAGCTGGCGGTCCGGGCTCGAGTACACACACTGTCGGCATGGAAACGCCTCACCTGTGTGGTGACGGCGAGCATGGAGGTCCAGACTCTTCTTCTGGATGCTGAGGAAAACACAACCTGTTACTATGGTAATCAAGGGCCGCCCTAACAATCATCACTATGGCAACCACAGTGTGTGTTACCTGCTGTAGTCACAGTGTGTGTGTTACCTGCTGTAGTCACAGTGTGTGTGTGTGTGTGTTACCTGCTGTAGTCACAGTGTGTGTGTGTGTGTGTTACCTGCTGTAGTCACAGTGTGTGTGTTACCTGCTGTAGTCACAGTGTGTGTGTTACCTGCTGTAGTCACAGTGTGTGTGTGTGTGTTACCTGCTGTAGTCACAGTGTGTGTGTTACCTGCTGTAGTCACAGTGTGTGTGTGTGTGTGTGTTACCTGCTGTAGTCACAGTGTGTGTGTTACCTGCTGTAGTCACAGTGTGTGTGTTACCTGCTGTAGTCACAGTGTGTACATCGGTGAGGTTTCTCTTGACTGTGAGTGCGAGTGTGTCTGATCAGCGAGCTGCGGTCGATGGAGGCGTACGCACACTGACCACACCTGTACGGCTTCTCACCTGACGAGACACAACACACAGTCATCAACTTACCGCCTGTGTGCTCAGGTGTGTGTTAGCTGTGTGCTCAGGTGTGTGTTAGCTGTGTGCTCAGGTGTGTGTTAGCTGTGTGCTCAGGTGTGTGTTACCTGTGTGTGTCCTCAGGTGTGTGTTACCTGTGTGCTCAGGTGTGTGTTAGCTGTGTGCTCAGGTGTGTGTTAGCTGTGTGCTCAGGTGTGTGTTAGCTGTGTGCTCAGGTGTGTGTTAGCTGTGTGCTCAGGTGTGTGTTAGCTGTGTGCTCAGGTGTGTGTTACCTGTGTGTGTCCTCAGGTGTGTGTTACCTGTGTGCTCAGGTGTGTGTAAGCTGTGTCCTCAGGTGTGTGTTACCTGTGTGCTCAGGTGTGTGTTACCTGTGAGCTCAGGTGTGTGTTACCTGTGTGTGTCCTCAGGTGTGTGTTACCTGTGTGCTCAGGTGTGTGTTACCTGTGTGCTCAGGTGTGTGTTAGCTGTGTGCTCAGGTGTGTGTTACCTGTGTGTGTCCTCAGGTGTGTGTTACCTGTGTGCTCAGGTGTGTGTTAGCTGTGTGCTCCTGTGTGTGTTACCTGTGTGTGTCCTCAGGTGTGTGTTACCTGTGTGTGTCCTCAGGTGTGTGTTACCTGTGTGTGTCCTCAGGTGTGTGTTACCTGTGTTCTCAGGTGTGTGTTACCTGTGTGTGTCCTCAGGTGTGTGTTACCTGTGTGTATCCTCAGGTGTGTGTTAGCTGTGTGCTCAGGTGTGTGTTACCTGTGTGTGTGCTCAGGTTTGTGTTACCTGTGTGTGTCCTCAGGTGCTGCAGCAGTGAGGCCCTCAGGCGGCTGCAGTAGGAACAGTGTGGACAGCTGAACGCTCTCTCTCCTCCGTGGACGCCCCGGTGGCGCCTCAGCGTCAGGCTGGAGGAGAACTTCCTTTAGATCAGACACATCACAGTCAACAGGTGCCACACCTGGACTAACGCTGCAGCTACTCTTTGTAATTTTGTGCGTGATTGTTTACGTTGGTTTAGAAAATGGCGTAAGCAATAAAAAAACAGATTCATATAAATAATGGTTAAATGTAACACGCACATGCCCCGCCCTCTACACGCCCACATTCAACCATAAACAGTCAATGCAAAGCACCTCATGATTATTAAATTATCCTGCTGACCACAGTACTTATACAGTAATCCGATTACTTCACACATCAGTGGATCCTAACCTCCACGCATTATTTGGCAATAGAGGTTTGAAGGTGAACACATCTTATGTGTTTTTTGTAAGTGATCTCCAGTGATCTCATTTTCTATATCTTTTTCAATTAAAGGTGTTTGTTGCATGAGCCCAAATAAAGCTGTTGGTATTAATGTTAAAGTTCGGGGCTTACGGACACTTGATGACACCACAGGAGCCAAATGTTTTTTCTGTAGTTGTTTACGTTTGCTCACCAGTTACTTTTTGTATTAGATTCTGCTCTTACACTGTTTCCCCCTGAGACTCCATCACTGTGGTGAGGAAGTAATTAGGGAATTCTCATTTTTCGATGGAGCATCCCTTTAAGAACATATTGAGGATCATAGGATTTATGTCTGATTTAGAAAAACTTGTCAATGTAACTATCTTCAGCTGACTTACAATCATAATGGTTTGTTCAAAGCAGATTTCAAAATGCTGCAGCTCGAGTCCTCACCAACACCAAGAGGTCTGAGATCTTTACACTGGCTCCCTGTCTATCAAAGAATTTGTTGGTTTACAAAGAACTGAAAGCTTGAGATGATCTCCTGCTACGTGAGATCCTCTAAAGGTTTAGAGGACCTCACGTGAACCATCTAACCCTAACCCTAACCCTCAGGTCGTCTGGAACTGATCTGCTCTCGGCCTCCAGAGTCAAAACTTAACGGTGAGAAGCAGCGTTCAGTTTTTCAGCTTCATGTTTGAAACAAGCTCCAGAGACTTGCAGGTCATTTGCAAATCGTAGTTCTTTTAAATCAATGCTAAAAATGTTGACACAGCCTCATACCATTACTACATTTTAGTTAGTTTCACTCTTTTATTTCTAATTGTATCTATTCATTCTTTTATTCTGTATTTATTCCCCACGCCGGTCACGTCAGTTGCTGGTCTCCAAGTCCACTTATTTACTAAATCATATCATAAACTTGCCTTGACTTTATGTTATTCATTATGTGTCTTTGTATTTGCACCACAGAGGAGCAGCAGGCTTTCTTATGTGTGGGCTGGGGGGTTGTGGGTAATGTAGTCACCTGTGACACAGTGAGCAGCAGAACTCCGTCTCCTTGGCCTCCGCTTTTTCTTCTTCTTTCTTTTTCTTTCTCCTGGTCTTCTTCTTCTTGCTGTTGGTGTTGCTCTGCAGTCGCCTGCCAGTCGGACCAGGAAGCATCACTCTCAGGCTGGTCTCTGATTGGCTGCCAGCTGTCTGTCTGTGTCGCACAAACATCTTAATGTTAACGGAACATTCTGTCATTACATGAATTTGAAGATTGAAGTGATCGGTAATTTAAAGCTCAGAGAGGGTCATCAGAACAATGTCAATAAAGTTTTTGTGACAGTTCCTCGGGCATCCACCTGTCTGTAAGCTCCGCCTCCTTGCCTCCTGCTTGTCTAATCAGTCGGCGCTTCCGTCTCTCTGCAAGAATCAACGAGTTGTTGATTACTGATCATTTTAATATTGAGGACTGATTATAGATAGATCATCAGAACTGACCTGAGCAGTTACTGTGGCCATGAGCGTTTTGTGATGCAACACTCCTGAACGTCCTCAGACAGACAGAACACGGCGCCGCCACCGCCTCCTCCTCCTCCTCTTCCTCCCTCAGTACCTTCCTGCAGTGGCTCCTCCAATGAGGTTCGAGCTCCTCCCAGCTGTCGGCCGTCCAGCTGCAGCGGACGCAGCCGAAGCCGCCGGACGCTCGGTGAGACCGGATGTGAACGTCCAGGAGCCGCTGGGACGGAAGCATCAGAGGACACAGGAGACATGGCAGCAGAGTCCTCGTCTGCTTCCTGTCATCCTGGGACGCACGGGGGGGGCGCTCTGGGGGAGGAAGGTGTTGGGTTGGGGAAGGGGGGGGGGGATGTTTGGCGGCTGAGGTGCGACAAAGTCCGAGAGTCATGAGGTGAGCAGACTGAGCCATCTCCTCCTTAGTGGCGGGGGGGTTGATGTGACAAGACAGATCCACTGAGCCCCCCTGCAGATGGAAGATGGACTCTTCCTCCTCCTTCTCCTCCTCCTCCTCCGCCTCCTTCTCCTTCTCCTCCTCCTCCTCCTCCTCCTCCTCCTCCTCCTCCTCCTCCTCCTCCTCCTCTTCTTCCTCCTCCTCCTCCTTCTCCTCCTCCTCCTCCGCCTCCTCCTCCTCCTTCTCCTCCTCCTCCTGCTCCTCCTCCTCCTCCTCTTCCTCCTCAAACAGCGTACTGACCTAATGAGGAGAAGAGACACAGACGCCTCACACATCCAACTGTCTTGTGTGTGTGTGTGTGTGTGTGTGTGTGTGTGTGTGTGTCTCAGGTGTGTCACCTCACAGGTGTGTGCGACCTGCAGTCCTCCCTCCGTGCTGATGTCACAGGTGGGCGGGCTCATGTTGTCCAGCATGTTGTAGAGCAGGAAGTCCTCGTCCTCGTTGCTCTGCTTCGAGTGTCCGTTCAGGTCCAGCTGATAGGGCGACGCCCCCTGCTGGAGCCCCGCCTCATCTCCACCCTCAACCCCACCCCCTTCATCCGCCTCCCCCAGATAGGCGAGGGCGGGGGGGCGGTGCCTCTGCAGCAGGTGGCTGTTGATGGCAGGCTTGAGGCCGCAGGTGAACTGACAGAGTTTACAGCGGTACAGCTCCACCAGGAAGGACTCCACCAGCCCCCCCGCCCCCCCCGGCAGACCCTCCACCTCCCCACAGTACAGACTGGAGACCACCGCCCCCCCCACCACCTGCAGAGGGACAGGGCTGATGTCACGGTACCTCTGCTTCACTGATGACATCACCACCACATCAGCAGGCTTCAGCCGCTGTCCTCTGATTGGACAGAAGAAGCAGAAACATCAGATATACCAAACATGTTCTCCATAAAATCATTTAAATCTCATCAAAGAGTTCCATCTCCAAACAATACATCAAGCAAATCCCTAGAATATTAGTTAAAGAATAAAAAACTGTATAACTCCTCCTTCTTCAGAGACCACCACGGATTATAATCAGACAATAAGAAATCATTCCTAAAATATACACAATAGAAGTGCAATAAAATTCTGCTTTTTTCTTTTCAATGTGCAGTAAAACCATTAATGTGCAATTTGACTAACATACTGTTTTTGTTCATAATATGAATTCAATATCATTTGCAATATCCAGTATTACTTACTCCTTTATCATTGGTACTTACTGACCCTTTATTTAAGGGTTAGTTCCTCTGTCGAATGTTACTTTGCTTCTCTTATTCTCGATTCTATACAAATGACTGTGTTTGTGTTTGTGTAACTAGATTCACTTCACTCATGTTTCTCTCAAACGATTCAACAGCATGTTTCCAAGCAGCAGATGAGTCGACAGGAAACGGAGCTAACGGAGCTAACGGAGCTAACGGAGCTAACGGTGAAATGAAGTAGCAGCTGCAGCAATAATGTTAAACGTTATAACGTTAAACAGAAATATAAATTAACACGTTCACACTCACCTGAAGAGACACTATTTACTTCCTCTACTTCTTCTTCTACGATCTGAAAGGAAACGTGGT
>NC_083648.1:0-110000 GCF_963576545.1 Limanda limanda | reverse complement strand
ACTCTCCATCTTTCTTCTCACTGCCGGACCTCTCTTCATCTTTCTTCTCACTGCCGGACCTCTCTCCATCTTTCTTCTCACTGCCGGACCTCTCTCCATCTTTCTTCTCACTGCCGGACCTCTCTCCATCTTTCTCCTTACTGCCGGACCTCTCTCCATCTTTCTTCTCACTGCCGGACCACTCTCCATCTTTCTTCTCACTGCCAGACCTCTCTCCATCTTTCTTCTCACTGCCAGACCTCTCTCCATCTTTCTTCTCACTGCCAGACCTCTCTCCATCTTTCTTCTCACTGCCGGACCTCTCTCCATCTTTCTTCTCACTGCCGGACCTCTCTCCATCTTTCTTCTCACTGCCGGACCTCTCTCCATCTTTCTTCTCACTGCCGGACCTCTCTCCATCTTTCTTCTCACTGCCGGACCTCTCTCCATCTTTCTCTGGTCGACCTGCATTTGAAGATCCCCGACCATTTCTTGAAGAACAGCGATTTCCTCCTCCTTTCTATTCCTCTATGTCTTCATGGTCTCACCGGGGTTAGGGACAGTCCTGGTCAAACATACGAAGTCGTCTTGGTTCTAACAACAATCATTAACTTATTAAATCGACGGACTTACACGTGCTTCATCATGCAAGAATTTACTTTACAAGGACTTTATCAAAACTTTTTATCGGAGGCTGCAAAATAGCTGCTTCTCACTCGGCCATCTTGGACCCCCCCCCCCCCCCCATTTCTCATCAAATGTTTCACTTCTGTTCGTCCTGAGACAGGAAGTGACATCATCTCTGACTCTGACATTTCCTATTCCTTTAACTTTTTCTTCACTGTTCAAAAACAGGAAGTGGCATCTTGTTAAATATACAAAATGGCCGACCTCTGGCAAAACGCCATGGACCATGCTGTCGCCATCGCACGGAAATCTGGAGAGGTCATTTTATTGTTTGTAAATATTTTTTGTTATATTTATCCGTCCTCAGATCAGACAGAGGTTGTATTGACGTGGTTTTTGATCTGTTTTGATCAGCTGGTACGTGAGGCGCTGCGTGACGACAGGAAGGTGATGACCAAGAGCTCATCCATCGACCTGGTGACCAAAACTGACCAGAAGGTCGAGCATCTCATCATCCAATCAGTGAGGGAGAAGTTCCCCACACACAGGTAGAACCCCCCCCCCCTCACAGTGTGGGACTGAAAGCTTGAATAATTACACAGATGGACTTTGTGTGTGTCAGGTTCATAGGGGAGGAGTCAGTGGCGGCAGGTGAAACATGTGACCTGACGGACAGTCCCACCTGGATCATCGACCCCATCGATGGGACGACCAACTTTGTTCATGCGTCAGTTCATTAATGAAACATGTTAACGCCGTCATGATGTTTAGTGACTGTTACCGTGACAACGCTCCCTGACCTTTATCATAACCTTCTTGTTTCTGACAGTTTCCCTTTTGTTGCCGTTTCCATCGGCTTCTACGTCAACAAGCAGGTGAGAGGTCCCGTCAACTCAGTGCTGCCACCTACAGGACCACCGCAGAGAGGCAGGCTGCTTCTGTGTAGTTCACATGTTCTAGTACACTGTCTGGATGTCATCTGTGGTTCTGATGTTGCAGAACAGTCTGAAGGTTCTCTGTGGTTCTGATGTTGTAGAACAGTCTGAAGGTTCTCTGTGGTTCTGATGTTTTTAGAACAGTCTGAAGGTTCTCTGTGGTTCTGATGTTGTAGAACAGTCTGAAGGTTCTCTGTGGTTCTGATGTTGTAGAACAGTCTGAAGGTTCTCTGTGGTTCTGATGTTGTAGAACAGTCTGAAGGTTCTCTGTGGTTCTGATGTTGTAGAACAGTCTGAAGGTTCTCTGTGGTTCTGATGTTGTAGAACAGTCTGAAGGTTCTCTGTGGTTCTGATGTTCTGCGTCTCTCCTCTCGGACAGAGTGAGTTTGCGGTGGTGTTCAGTTGTCTGGAAGACAAGATGTTCACTGCGAGGAGAGGGAGGGGAGCGTTCTGTAACGGAGAACCGCTGCAGGTTTCTGATCAGGAAGGTCTGTAATCATTAATATGTCCACATCAATAACATGGTGATGACACCTGTCGGATAACTGACACGTCATGATGCTCTGATCCAATCAGAGACAAGAATCCGACTCTTGACGTGTTTTGTTTCTCAGACGTTCGTCAGTCGATCATCGCCACCGAGTTCGGATCCAACAGAGACGTCCAAGCTGTCGACAAAATCTTCTCCAGTCTGAGGAACATCCTGAGTCTCCCTGTGCAGGGGTAACACACAACAGACACACACCTGAGACACACACTTGGAACACACACCTGACATACCCACACACCTGGAACACATACTTGACAGATGCTTGTGTAACACACACACACACACCTGAGACACACACTTGGAACACACTCCTGACATACACACACACCATACCCACACACCTGGAACACATACTTGACAGATGCTTGTGTAACACACACACACACACCTGAGACACACACTTGGAACACACACCTGACATACCCACACACCTGGAACACATACTTGACAGATGCTTGTGTAACACACACACATACACCTGACACACACACACACACACTTTCAGGTCAGTCACAGTTTACACATGTTCCAGGGTTCGCAGCGCAGGAACCGCAGCCATCAACATGTGTCTGGTGGCGTCTGGTTGTGTTGAGGCGTATTATGAGATCGGCGTCCACGTGTGGGACGTCGCCGCCGCCTC
Source organism: Limanda limanda (assembly GCF_963576545.1). NCBI lineage: Eukaryota > Metazoa > Chordata > Actinopteri > Pleuronectiformes > Pleuronectidae > Limanda > Limanda limanda. The sequence continues at coordinate 107,269 of NC_083648.1, read as the reverse complement.
GCTGATCGTCTCTGAGGCCGGAGGCGTCCTGATGGACGTGGACGGTGAGTGTGGAACGCAGTCGCAGGTCGAGGTTTCAACTGCAGACGCTGAGTGTCTCTCTCCTTTGTTCAGGAGGAGCCGTGGACCTGATGTCCAGAAGAATCGTTGCTGCTAACAACAGAACCGTCGCTGAGAACATCGTCAAGGAGATCGACTCCTTCAGTCCAACCCGAGACGACGCTCCACCTCCACAAGTGTGAAGAACTGCAGTGCATTGTGGGTTATACAACAGATTTAGTGATTTTGTCTGATATTATTAATCATTACGAATCATTAGAGATCGGCCATGACACGAGGTAGAGGGCAGCAAGAGCATGAAGTGAAACCTGCTGCTGATGTTTCCCGTTGGTAGACTCGTCTCTGGGCTTCAGGTCGTTGTGTTCATCCTGTTTCCTGAGCTGCTCTCGTCATCCTGTCACCCGGGTTTGTCCTCACGTTGCTATTCACTTTAGCTTTTTTGTCTTTTCTGGTTTCCTGTGAAAGGGTTTTTCTGTTTGTGGAATTTCTGAACTTAGAACTTTTGCTGTTATTAAAGGACAGCTTTTGTTATTTCCTTTCACCTGGCTCCTTATTTTGGGTCGTCCTGTTTTCCTCATTCATCACACAAAAACCGTGAGGTACCACAAGGTTAGTGAGCAGCCGACCACTCAGCTGATCGTCCATCAGACAGGCAGTCTAAGGCCGAGAGGGCAGAACCAGACGTAAAGAGCAGGAACCAAACCTGATCAGTCAAATCACTTTCCTGTTTAAACGCCTCTTCAAACTACCCTATTTAAATATGTTAAGCATAATTTAATGAGAGATTTTACTGATACAATGCTCACGGTCGACCGTCAGCACCTGTGAACATTCAATATATTTATATATATGTAAAATGAGACTTCCGGTGGAACTGTGGTAAATCCAGAGATTTCTTAACAAAAACAACCAAAACAAGAAATGAACAGGATGAAGGATCTGAGTCCGACTGATCTACAGATTCAGCAGCAAGTGATTAAGACAAGTTTACACCTGCTCTTGTTCTGAGGAACAGACGTGACAACTGGATGTGGAGTTAAAGGTCCCATGTTTGAAACCATCAGACCGTGGTTCTCAACTGGTCTGGCTCCGGGACCCACCATCACCCTTAACGACAAGACGCCACCCAAATCCAGGAACATTTTCAACTTCTCAAATGTATTTGATGAAAAGATGCTGCAATATGAACCTGAGCGAGTACAGAATATCACAGTATGCCAACACAAAAAAACATCAGTGTAAGACTTTCACTTTTTGCCTATTGTGGTTTTAATGGAGACAGGAAGTTGAATTATGTTTAAAGATATTTATTATGTCCTTTATTGAAACAGTGCAGAAGAATAAAAACACACAAATGTTAACAAATGCTAACTGTAAACCACACTGTGTACTGAGAAGCTTGTTAGCATCATTAGTATATTAGTATATTGTCTCTGCTCATTAACATTTAACTTGTTGAAGTTAATGGCACTTCTAGACTCTGATTGGCTGCTTGAATTTCTTTGGTCCTCTGGGTGAGCCAATCATAAGCCACAGAGGGAAGCTGACAGGGGATGTCACCAATGGTATCACTGGCATTAAAACAAAACCTCTAAACCACAGTCAGTGGTTGCTATGGTGACAGAACACTGGCTTTTAATGGAGTGGCGTGTTGGGAGGGGGCGGACCTCCAGTCGTCACAGCAGAGGTCAGAGGTGAAGGTCGTCGTGGAGTTTCAGTGGTGAGCGTGGTTGCTTCCTGAGAGGAACTTGATTCGTTAGAGTCTAAAGAACAGAGAAAATCCTACTCAGTGATTGGCTGAAAGTAACAAGGACAAATAACAAACTTAAACCAGACACATGAAAATTCACCTTTCTGTTAAATACTTAACTCAAACATTAAGGGGTTTCTGTCACTTCACAACTTTTACCCTTTAAGACTCTGGAATTAAATGAAAAACCCCTGAACATGAGTAAGTCCAGTTCTATTTGACTTCATTCAACTCCATAACAACAACTTATCACAACCTGGCTCAAGGCTGGACGGATTAGAGAAGTCCTCACATGAAAAAGTTTATTAAGAAATGAAAAGGTCATTTAAAAATAGAAATCAAATTACAACCAAAACACCACAAGGGAGACGGAGAGGCGTGTGAAGTGTTTGATTCCACAAAACCCTTCTGGAGTCTCAGGTGTAAAGAGTTCGAGCAGAATCCAACACAACTGAAGTCAGTGGTGAACAAAGCTTCAGACTTAAAAAAACAGAAAGAACACAACCCGCCTCCATCCGGCTCCTGTGATGTCATCAAGTGTCCACAAGCCCCCCCCACGTTCAAACTCCACTGGAAACTGAGTCATCGACACCAAGTGTTTATACTTAATGTCTGATCGTTTCCTTCACGTTCACACGCACGCAGCTGCACACCTGCTGTGTGTTTACATGTTACTAATGACGCCGCTTTGACTTGAACTTGAACGTCGCTCTTGTGGACACTTGATGACATCACAGGAGCCGGAGTGTGGCATGTTGTGTTTTCTTTCTGTCGTTTTATTAGGACTGAAGAAGTCGTCACCAGTTGCTTCAGTTGTTTCAGATTCTGCTGCTTCCTGTTTCCACCCGTGGACTCAGACACGCCCCTCCATCAGAGTGCTGAGCAGATAATGAGGGAATTTCACATTTTGGGTGAACTATCCCTTTAAGGACATTTTAAGGGTTTGTGTTTATGACGACTGTTCTGCCACTGACCAGACGCAGACGCTGAGCGTACAGCGGCTCCGGTTCCTCGGGTTTCCGGGTCGGCACGGCGACATGAGAGCGCTGCAGCTCGGCTGTCATCTCTGCCACATCAAAGAGGACGGCCGGGTCGGCACGGCGACAGTGGATCAACTCCACCAAATGCTCCTTATAGTGCAACCTGCCAGAACAGACGGGGGGGGGACAGACCGACTGATCGACCACGACCACGTTCTTCACACGGGAAGAAGCACTGACACCTGCTGGAAGAATCTATACCCAGATTTTCCTTTGATCTGATCCGTAACCTGCTTCAGCATCAGTCACCTGATGGTTAGTGTAGACCCTAACCCTAACTACAAGAACTACTGACCCTTCCACCTAACCCTAACCCTAACTACAAGAACTACTGACCCTTCCACCTAACCCTAACCCTAACTACAAGAACTACTGACCCTTCCACCTAACCCTAACCCTAACTACAAGAACTACTGACCCTTCTACCTAACCCTAACCCTAACTACAAGAACTACTGACCCTTCCACCTAACCCTAACCCTAACTACAAGAACTACTGACCCTTCCACCTAACCCTAACCCTAACTACAAGAACTACTGACCCTTCCACCTAACCCTAACTACAAGAACTACTGACCCTTCCACCTAACCCTAACCCTAACTACAAGAACTACTGACCCTTCCACCTAACCCTAACCCTAACTACAAGAACTACTGACCCTTCCACCTAACCCTAACCCTAACTACAAGAACTACTGACCCTTCCACCTAACCCTAACCCTAACTACAAGAACTACTGACCCTTCCACCTAACCCTAACCCTAACTACAAGAACTACTGACCCTTCTACCTAACCCTAACCCTAACTACAACAACTACGGACCCTTCCACCTAACCCTAACCCTAACTACAAGAACTACTGACCCTTCCACCTAACCCTAACTACAAGAACTACTGACCCTTCCACCTAACCCTAACCCTAACTACAACAACTACTGACCCTTCCACCTAACCCTAACCCTAACTACAACAACTACTGACCCTTCCACCTAACCCTAACCCTAACTACAAGAACTACTGACCCTTCCACCTAACCCTAACTACAAGAACTACTGACCCTTCCACCTAACCCTAACCCTAACTACAAGAACTACTGACCCTTCTACCTAACCCTAACCCTAACTACAAGAACTACTGACCCTTCCACCTAACCCTAACCCTAACTACAAGAACTACTGACCCTTCCACCTAACCCTAACTACAAGAACTACTGACCCTTCCACCTAACCCTAACCCTAACTACAAGAACTACTGACCCCTCCACCTAACCCTAACCCTAACTACAACAACTACTGACCCTTCCACCTAACCCTAACCCTAACTACAACAACTACTGACCCTTCAACCTAACCCTAACCCTAACTACAAGAACTACTGACCCTTCCACCTAACCCTAACCCTAACTACAAGAACTACTGACCCTTCCACCTAACCCTAACCCTAACTACAAGAACTACTGACCCCTCCACCTAACCCTAACCCTAACTACAACAACTACTGACCCTTCCACCTAACCCTAACCCTAACTACAACAACTACTGACCCTTCCACCTAACCCTAACCCTAACTACAAGAACTACTGACCCTTTCACCTAACCCTAACCCTAACTACAAGAACTACTGACCCTTCTACCTAACCCTAACCCTAACTACAAGAACTACTGACCCTTCCACCTAACCCTAACCCTAACTACAAGAACTACTGACCCTTCCACCTAACCCTGGCGGTTTACTTCCAGATAGTGTGTTGCTGCTGGTTTAGTCTTACCTGCAGTATCCTCTGTATTCAGCAGCTCGTCCACATGGCTTCTCCCGCACGCCGCCGTGGTCTCTCAGCTCCAAAACCAAACACACTCCTGAAAACCAACCCAAATGTTAAAAAGGGGGGGGGGAACCCAGTTCACACCTGAGAAGCAGAAGAGACGTCACCTGTCAGACCGCTGTCAGATGAGCTGCCATTGGCTGCTTCCAACCAGGAAGGAGACACTCTGTAATACTGTGAGAAAAGAAGCACAGTTCACGTCCACAACAAGGAACAGGTCCGTCCTACAGAGTCCGGGCTGCTGACCTGCAGCAGCAGGTGGAGGCGGCTCACGCTCCAGTCCCTCAGGTGGTACAGGCAGTCTCTGGGGTGGTGGGCATGAAGACCTTTGTTCCCACAGTCCACAGAGAACCCACAGACCTGAAATCACAAGAACATCATATCAAAGGGATTTTTCTGGAGCAAGTTCTTTAAGGTGCACCCTCAGTGAAAGTTCTGAAGAGCAGCTCAGTTTTATTAATTCTTCCAAATAATTTAACTGAACAAATCAACAGTAGAACCAGTAGAACCAGAGGAACCAGTAGAACCAGAGGAACCAGTAGAACCAGAGGAACCAGTAGAACCAGTAGAACCAGTAGAACCAGAGGAACCAGTAGAACCAGAGGAACCAGTAGAACCAGAGGAACCAGTAGAACCAGAGGAACTCACCGCTCCCTGGCTGAACGTCCGACTGCAGCTTCCACAGAACTGATGCTGACACTGACTGCAGGTGAAGTGAAGACAACCTCCTCGAGACAAGCTGAAGACACAGAGACACCCAGGACACTCTATACACACACACACACACACACACACACACACACACACACACACACACACACACACACACACACACACGTCTTTCAATAGATGTAAAGACACTCATTGACATAATGAATTCCCTAACCCTTAACCAGCAAAACTAAATACTTCACTAACTCCAACCTGAACCTAATTCTATTCAAACCCTAACAGCAGGTCTTCAAGGAGGTCCGAGGGGCCTCAGGGACCCGGGTCAGCTTTGGGCTCTAGGGTCCGAGGGGCCTCAGGGACCCGGGTCAGCTTTGGGCTCTAGGGTCCGAGGGGCCTCAGGGACCCGGGTCAGCTTTGGGCTCTAGGGTCCGAGGGGCCTCAGGGACCCGGGTCAGCTTTGGGCTCTAGGGTCCGAGGGGCCTCAGGGACCCGGGTCAGCTTTGGGCTCTAGGGTCCGAGGGGCCTCAGGGATCCGGGTCAGCTTTGGGCTCTGGGGTCCGAGGGGCCTCAGGGACCCGGGTCAGCTTTGGGCTCTAGGGTCCGAGGGGCCTCAGGGACCCGGGTCAGCTTTGGGCTCTAGGGTCCGAGGGGCCTCAGGGACCCGGGTCAGCTTTGGGCTCTAGGGTCCGAGGGGCCTCAGGGACCCGGGTCAGCTTTGGGCTCTAGGGTCCGAGGGGCCTCAGGGACCCGGGTCACAGTTCCTACCGATGCTGTTGGAGCGGAGCAGGGTGTCCTGGTCTGACTGGTTCTGCTGCTGCCACAGTCTGAACTGATCACATGACCGACCCTCATGATGACCGGACCACTGAGGAGCAAACACACGATGAGTCACAATGATTCAGTTACATCAGGTGTGTGTGTGTGTGTGTGTGTGTGTGTGTGTCTTACAGGGGATCTACACTGAGAGCAGGTACTCTTCTTACAGTTGGGACAGTCCATCCTCAGTCGCTCAGCTTCATGAAGTATACCGAACGAACACTGTAACACACACACACACACACACACACACACACACACACACACACACACACACACACACACACACACACACACACACACACACACACACACACACACACACACACACACACACACAATCAGACATCTTTCTTTGATGTATAACTGAAACTGGGTCCCCACACAAAAGGAGGTTTTGTTTGTTTATTTGTTATGAATCCAGGAATTTACGTGAGAACACCAACAGAAATTCTTCATCTCCTGAAGAGCTCGATCTCTGAGTTTCCTCTGGAAGAGTTCATGAACCTGAGGAGACAGGAAGTGACGGATCTACACAAACACACAAACACACAAAAATCTAAATATACAAGAAAACTGAACGACTTTAATTTTTGAAGACTGTTTTCATGGATTAAATAAATCGATTAAGGCATCAGCGGATCATGTGACCTGGTCACCTGGGTGTCCAGAAGGTTGAAGTATTCCATGGACTCTACCATCGCCCCCTGACCTTTGACCTCGGGTCTGCCACACTGAGGACAAACCAGCTGGTCGACGCTTCGCTCTTTAATAGCCGCTGAGAAAAACGTTTTGAAACAAGTCTGACACAGGAAGCAGGAGCAGTGAGTCATGGTGATGATCTGCAGAAAATAAAGGGAAGAGGAACTTGACAGAAGAAAACTTCTGGATCAGAGAAGACCACCTGAGACGTCCATGGTCCCACCTTGCTGAATGTCACCTGGTCTTGGCAGATGGGGCAGCAGTGAGTCAGGAACCTGAGAGCTGATGGCAGGTCTCTGTTGAGTCGGACCGCCTCCATGACATCACCGGGCCTGAAGCCACGCCCCTCCATCCTCATTAGAGACAGGAAGATGGCCGCCTGGTCTGGCGGGAGATGGTCCACCATCTGAAGAGGGACAGAGAACTGAGACTACCTGGGTCCAACACCTGAGATGGATTTAGACCTCCAGTCGTCCTCACCTGGATGTGGCCCCCTCCAGCTGCTGCTTCACGCTGACTCTGAGGACACGTGGACCGATGACGTCCAGGTTGTGGTCCAGAGCCCGCTCCGTGCTGGTCTCTCGCTGCCTCTGATTGGACAATCCTTTCAGGTGAGTCACTCTGTTGGTCTCTACTTGACTCATCCAGCCTCAGAGCCCCCATCATCCTGCCGAGGGGCTCTGGAGGGAGACCTGCAGGAACCAAAACCAAGTGGAGTACAGTCAGTTTAGTTCCAGTTGGGTTCGGTGGTTCGATTCCAGAATCCTCCAGCCGTGTGTGTCTGTGAGGGAGGTCGGTCTCGTGTGGTTCATGTGACCTCGGCTCAGGCAGCTCGTTAACCTGAGCTCACATGTCCAGTCTCACCTGAGGAGGTGGCGCTCAGCAGATCAGAGGAGGAAGGAGGAGCACTGAAGGAGGAAGGAGGAGCACTGAAGGAGGAAGGAGGAGCACTGAAGGAGGAAGGAGGAGCACTGAAGGAGGAAGGAGGAGCACTGAAGTCGATCCCCAGCAGCTCCTCAGTGTACGACTTCCTCAGCCTCATCTCCCTGCTCTGCTCCCATTGGCTGGCTGAAACACAGGGGGAGGAGCTTCATTACATTACATGTCATTTGGCGGACACTTTTATCGGAAGCGACTTACAGTTAGTGTGTTCATCATCTATGACGGGCCACTTAGGGTTAGGGACACTTGGGCATGCAGATGGGGAGACTGAGGATTGAACCACCGACCTTCTGGTCTGAGGACGACCGCTCTTCCCCTCAGCCGCCCCTCTTCATCACGTAACAAACATGCATGATACAGTTACCATGTTAAAAAGGTCATATTTAGCTCAGATATAGTTATCTCCACTGAAGTTTACCTTCCTGTGCAGACAGAAGGGGGGAGGTGATGGAGGAGGGGGGGGTGGAGCTATGGTTGAGGCTGTAGGAAGAGGACACAGAGCATTAAAACTTGATAACGATAATAATAATATTTAACAATCATCAACATCACATGTGGTGATAACCTGTGTGACCTTCCATCGGCAAGGGGCAGGGCTTGTTCGGGACACCTGGCATAAAGGGGTGTGTCGACTTGGAAGGCCCGCCTCATCTCTGACATGAGCAGTGATAGGTTGGACACACCCTGAGAGGAAGAGACATCAACATTAGCAACAATGACAAGTTATTTGTAACATGGGAAATATTGATTCAAATTAGAAATTTGAAGTTTGTTCTTGAAATCAAAAAGAGCTAATAAGTAGGGCTGTCAAAACGACGAGTCAACGCGGGACGATTCATTTGTGGAATTAAAGCGTTCATTTTTTTTACACATTAACGCATTAATAGAATGATCCGCTTCCATGATCCGACTCCATCGATTCAGAACCAGACACACGACCGGACGTCACCTGAATCCTCCCAATAAAACTGGAACTGTCAACGAGAACCAGTTCATCTTCATCTGCATGAACTGGGAACTGGCTCAGATTCAGATTTCACATTTCATTGTGTAAAGGTTTGGTTGTTTGTTTGATTTAAAAAGAAAAGAAAACTGTTTTATTCAACCATCATATATTTGCAAAAAAGAAGAAGAGCAAAGGCTAAGATGCCCCAATTGTTTATGATGAAGGTTCTTTGAGTTTAATAAATAAAAATGTTCTAAATAACATTATCCACTGTTTGCTCAGAGGCAAAGCAAAGAGACAGACACATTTTATTATAGTGTGGAATGTTTCAGTTTGATTTTATTGTATTTTTGAATCTTAATAACCCTAACCCTATCCTAAAATCATTTGCACTTGTCATCAATACAAAAAAACATTAATCACAGCCACCCTGGGATTAATCTGATTTATTATTGTAATCGTTTGACAGCCCTACTAATAAGAGATCCATTAAAGAACCAGAAAAGAACCTAAGATAAAATGTTGGGCAGACTTGTCTGTGTCCCAGGTCCAGAATAGAAGCTCAGATTCAGGAGGACTCTGTCCTGGCCCTGGTTCGGTGGACCAGCAGCAGTGACAGGACCGGACCGGTGTAACCAGGTGGACTGAGCATGCTGACTGGGACTTACAAGTGTCCAGTTCTTGAGTTGGGTCAGACTGATGTTGCCGGAGGCGTCCACACAGCGACAGGACGGGTTAATCAGCATGGTGACGGAGGGACAGACATAACAGCGAGGACGGGACACTGGATGGGTCTCATGAAGCCAGATGCACACTGGGATATTATACACACTTCCTGTGGAGTCAACAAAACCAGACTGATCCAGACCAGACTGCAAACAGCACACATAAACAGTCTTGTTCTTCTATCTTAATAGGAACAATAATAGGCATAATGCATTTGCCAGCCCCTAACCGTAACCCAACTAAATGCCTAACTCATGTCTAAACCTCATTCTCACCAAGTCTTCACCCCCGATCAGCCCATTGAAAAAGTGGTCGGTAGGGTCTGTGCTCAAAACTGTCCTCACAAAGATATAAGTAGTATAAGTATACACACACAGTGTTAGAATACGATTAAAAACTACGAATCTCTTCATTCTGTAACTGTTATTTTTATTCAAGTGTTATTTGCTTTAAATTGTTTTCATCTTTTACAAATAAAGGTTCTCATTCTTATGTCAAGTAGCGTTAGCATCTTTCAAATATTGTTTTGTTCATAACCCACAGGTACACATGAGGTCATAGTCCAGGTCAGACCAGGTCACCTGGTGGTCTCCATGGTGGTCTCACCTTCATAGTGAACAGGAAGTGTCCCGGCTAAGTAAACCAGCTTCTTCTTCTCTTTGTTTGGAAAACCTGTGAAGACCAACAAAGGCTACAATAATCAATAATATCTGATATACAGATTTATTATTTTGATTTATAAGTAATAAAATCTGATCCAGATCGTGGTGGATCAGACCCAAGGCCACCATGAACCACCAAGACCCGATTCTGAAGGCCTGTGGTGTACAGTCTGTCAACGTGCTTTTATTGTGAAACAGACAGGAAGTAAAGGAATAAGTTCCATACTTACAATAAAAATCCACATAGAGTCGAAGATCAGAGTAAAGGGTTCGAACCCGCTGCAGATCCAACACAGTCTGTTCTGGAAACACGTATTTACACTGAGGGACAGATAGGACACTGTTAGCATCAAGCTAGCCCCGACAGCCATGCATGGGTCCCTGTTAGCTGCACATGCTAACCAGCTAGCAGCAGCTGGAGTGAGGAAGTCAGATTAGAGACTGAAAGTGAGAGACTCACCTCCACCAGAGTCCGCAGCTCGTCCTCTGCTTCCACTCGAGTCATGTCCTGCTCCACCAACACCTGCTGACGTGCTAACAGGCTAGCATGCTAACAGGCTAGCATGCTAACAGGCTAACAGCTGTAGGCTCTCGTGTAAAGACGACACATCCACATGCGCTTCCAGCTTTTCAAATTAAAAGACAAAGCTGGATTCGAGTGATGGTACAAATAAATCACTTGAAACGCAATAAAATATCAGTCATTAAGTTTTAATGTGAACGTTTCTCTTCTTTTTAAAATTCCCTTGAACCATGACATCATGTTCCTAGAGGATCAAAGGAGCCGGTGTGGATCGAGTCCCTGAGGAGGACCAGGGTCTTCAGAGGAGGACCAGGGTCTTCAGAGGAGGAGGACCAGGGTCTTCAGAGGAGGACCAGGGTCTTCAGAGGAGGAGGACCAGGGTCTTCAGAGGAGGACCAGGGTCTTCAGAGTCCCACGAGATCCTCTGAGCTCCTCTGATGAGCTTCTGAAAGATTCTCCTCAAAGGATGAACCTCTGTCAGCTGCTGGAGCCCAACAGAACCAGCCTGACCCGTAAAGTGCTCCCAGTCCCACAGAACCAGCCTGACCCGTAAAGTGCTCCCAGTCCCACAGAACCAGCCTGACCCGTAAAGTTCTCCCAGTCCCACAGAACCAGCCTGACCCGTAAAGTGCTCCCAGTCCCACAGAACCAGCCTGACCCGTAAAGTGCTCCCAGTCCCACAGAACCAGCCTGACCCGTAAAGTGCTCCCAGATCCACAGAACCAGCCTGACCCGTAAAGTGCTCCCAGTCCCACAGAACCAGCCTGACCCGTAAAGTGCTCCCAGTCCCACAGAACCAGCCTGACCCGTAAAGTGCTCCCAGTCCCACAGAACCAGCCTGACCCGTAAAGTGCTCCCAGTCCCACAGAACCAGCCTGACCCGTAAAGTGCTCCCAGTCCCACAGAACCAGCCTGACCCGTAAAGTGCTCCCAGTCCCACAGAACCAGCCTGACCCGTAAAGTGCTCCCAGTCCCACAGAACCAGCCTGACACGTTAAGTGCTCCCAGTCCCACAGAACCAGCCTGACCCGTAAAGTTCTCCCAGTCCCACAGAACCAGCCTGACCCGTAAAGTTCTCCCAGTCCCACAGAACCAGCCTGACCCGTTACGTGCTCCCAGTCCCACAGAACCAGCCTGACCCGTAAAGTGCTCCCAGTCCCACAGAACCAGCCTGACCCGTAAAGTGCTCCCAGTCCCACAGAACCAGCCTGACCCGTAAAGTGCTCCCAGTCCCACAGAACCAGCCTGACCCGTAAAGTGCTCCCAGTCCCACAGAACCAGCCTGACCCGTAAAGTGCTCCCAGTCCAACAGAACCAGCCTGACCCGTAAAGTGCTCCCAGTCCCACAGAACCAGCCTGACCCGTAAAGTGCTCCCAGTCCCACAGAACCAGTCTGACCCGTAAAGTGCTCCCAGTCCCACAGAACCAGCCTGACCCGTAAAGTGCTCCCAGTCCCACAGAACCAGCCTGACCCGTAAAGTGCTCCCAGTCCCACAGACTGCAGCTGCTTCACTGGCTGATGAAAGAAACTCAATCTACATTTAACACATTAAGCTCTTTTCCTTTAGTCTCTGTTGTTCTTTGTGTTTTTCTACTTATGTTCATTTAGAATCTGACTTGTTTTCAAACCTCATTGTTCGTGTGTGAACTGATATCACAATACAGTAGAGATAGTGTTGTGCCTGTTGTGTTGTAAAGATATGAAGATCAGTCGACTTGCTTCTTTACAGTGTGTTTTATTTCCTGCAGTTCAGCTTGTAGCCACCAGGGTTTCACCTGAAAGACTCAAACTGTCAGACTCATAATGAGAATTCATGTAAATGACGCGTGATGGAAACAGATGAGATCAGATTCAGATCTGCTCTGGGTCACGAACAGTTGGACTATAACAACAATCCCAGATGTTTTACCAGATGTTCTTCCTGCATTTAGCAGCTGGAACTGTTTCTTTGATTCTGGATGTTTGTTCCCCCCCCCCCCTCAGTAAACTGAACAGATGAAACCAGCATCATGTGACCACTCAGCCTCCTCGGGGGGGCAGGCCCCAGGTTCATGTTGGAACATCTGACATCATGTGACAGAACAGCAGGAAGTGACTGTTTTATTAATGCTTTATTGATCAGTGAATATAGATAATTAATTCATGAACACAAATACAAGTCATCTGATCAGGTTCATATTATTTAACTGAACTCAAACTCCCATCAGCCCCTTCACAGGAAGTCTCTGTGTCAGATGGGCGTGGCCCTCCACTCCTTGCCCTCCGTCAGGGCACGTGGTTGGTGGATGAACACGCTGTATCGGACGCCCTGATTGGCTGCCGCCCTTACAAATCGGCTGTTGGCCGTCATGGTAACGGCTCTCAGCGAGTCTCCAGTCCCAAAGATGGTGAGCGAGCGCTGGTTGACCTTGGCGCTGGGCGTGAGACGCAGAGTCCTCTGTGACGGCTGGTCGTCCACCAGGTGGAGGCGGGCCAGCAGCTTCTCAGCACGCTCCTTCTCGCCCGGCCCCCCCAGCGTGGCCAGGATCAGCTGGAAGTCAGACACGGCAGCGCGGCAGGCGAACAGCTCCTTTCCTGACATGTAGGCGTCGAGCTGCGGCAGCACCTGCAGGTGGCGCTCCTGAGCGGCCTGCTCCGTCAGCACGGGCTCTTTGAAGGTGAAGTGGCAGCGGCCGTGGCTGAGGGACGACACGTAGGTGATGAGCGTGGTGATGTCCAGGTTCACCCGCTGACACTCCTCCACCTGCAGCTTGACAGGAAACGCCAGGCTGGCCACCACCGTGCCGCGCTCCACGCGGGTCGGCTCACACGCCTCCACCTCCTCTTCATGCTCTTCTTCTGCTGCCCCCCCATCGTCCTCCTCAGCCTCCTCCTCGCTGCCTTCTTCTGTCGCCACAGAGTTGACGGCTACAATGTCCCCACGCACGGACACGCCCATGTCCCGCAGGCGGTCCGCCATCGGGCAGGAGACGCCGTTGTAAAATGCAAAAACGATCTGGGGGTCTCGGTAGTGGACGGGCTGCTGGCGACTGGCTTGCAGAAAGTCCTCCGCCTGCCTGATGATGCTCTTGTCTCCGTACTGACCCCGCCCCTGCCAGATGTTGTGCAGCGCCTCGGCCTTCCGGCCCACCGCCTTCACCCAGGTGTGCCCCCCGTTCCCCACCACGTCCACCACCAGCGTCTGGCGGCAGCCGCCGTGGTCCTGGTAGGTGAAGACGTGCAGCAGAGCCGCCACGTGCTCCAGGCTCTCGGCCGACTCCACGATGGCGGTCAGGTGCGTCAGGTTGGTGCTGTGCAGGTGCGACTCTTTGACCTGCAGCTCGCCGGCCTCCACCCGCCGCAGGAAGCGCAGCTCGGCTCGCAGTTTCCCACAGAGCTTCTGGTGACCCTCCACCCCCGGGAAGAGCTGCTCCGCTCGCTGGAGCAGCAGCTGGGCCGAGCCGATCCGCTCCTGGACTGCCCCCTGCAGGGACATGGCAGCATCACACCTGAGGACACACAGGAAGTCAGATCCAACTGAGGCAGGAAAACTCCTCAAAGCTTTTACTCTCCATCAAGTGACAAACTGGTTCTTCTCATGCAGGGACTCCTGTTGTGTTGTTGTGGTGTTGTGGTGATGTGTGTGTCCTGGGAGAGGATCCTCACATGGGACTGAGCTTCACTCACTAAGTTTCTGACTCGTGTTGAGTTAAGAACAGGAAGTTGAGTTAAGAACAGGAAGTTGCTCCTTGTATGAGACTAATAACATGTGACTGATTGAATCAGTTGGAACAAACCGATTCATTACGAGAGAGAAAGAGTAAATCATAGTTCGACTGTTAGCTCTGATGCTAACTGTTGTCACTCTGACGTCACTCAGCCCCTCGGCTGTTTATTACGTTACTTCGTTACTTCGATCAGAAACAAGTTAAAACAAATCACGTGACGTACACTCACAGCAGTTGTGACGAGTTAGCTTCAACCCGCGGGTCCTCTCCAGCTGTGCTAGCGGCTAACGGCTAACGGCTAGCGGCTAACAGCTAAAGCTAGCTGAGACTTCTTCGGCTCCGCTGACAGGGAGGAAGAGACTCCGGGAGGATTTTCACAATAAGAGCACCCCTTCCTGTGACGTTTTCTGACTGTTCGACCTGAAACTAAAATAACGTGGGTTAAAGAATATTTCAAAATGTAAAAGACAAATAAAAATGAAGAGTAAGAGAAGGTGTGAGACTTCTAGTAAGACGTCATGAAGAAAAACAAAGTGATCCATTAAACTGAAAAACGTCCACACACCTTCTTCATAGATCTTCTGAGTCCAGTCCTAAAATGAGACATTTAGGCTGAAAACACGGTGTTAATGACCGTTTCCTGTGGACACTTGATGACATCACAGGAGCAGATATCGAGGCACGTTGTGTTTTTTCTGTTGTTTTATTACAGCTGAAGAATCTGTCACTTCAGCTGTAATGGATCCTGCTGCAGGAAGGAAGGACCTGCGATCCCTCAGAGGATCAATCAGTCTGTGGCTGAAGGAGCTGCCCAGTGGGGGGGTGGTCCATCAGAGGACAGCTTCATCCTCCTCTGTCCCACCACCTCCAATGGGTCAAGGGTTAGTGAAGCCTAGCCCAGGGCTGCAAGATATATATACACAATTTGTCATCATTGCAATATAAAAATTTGCTATATACATATGGTAAAAGACTGCTTAGATTCTGATGAATGTTGATCCATACACTCATGCTCTGCATTTCAATATATTTGGCCAATCGGATGAGCCCTGCTGCCCTAGATTATAGGGTTAGGGTCTTCAGATCATTGAAGGGTTCTTCCATCAGTTTGTCATTGTGGGAACAAGAGAATAACAAGAGACTAGAGAGAAAGAAAAATCACTAGGAGCGGTTGATTGCATAGCTTATTTATGACCTGAGGAAAAGTAACACACAAAATAACTTCTCATGGTACAAACATTTATGACTCAGATGATCCCAGTGGGTTGAGTGGAGCTCTGCATGGCTCCTGTGGCGTCCTCTCTCCTGGAGCTTTCCCTACGTCCGGGACCAAAGGAACTTCTGTAACTAAAACCATGGAATGGAAATAATACTTTTCTTTATATTTCAGTGTCTATAGCTGTGGAACAAAAGCAGAAAGCCTTTGACACTGTATACTTAAGCATCTGTTATTTTATCGCAAGTTATATTAGATCTCTCTCTCTCTCTCTCTCACACACACACACACAAACACACACATGCACACTTTAGTTTGTCCAGTCTGCTACAATAAACATGGTGCCCCCCCCCGATGTAAATATAAAGTATTTCAATATAAAGGTCCCATTCTAGTGTAAACAGCAATTTGTATAATTTAGATGAAACACACCAGAGAAAACATCAATAGGATTATTTTTTTTACACTGGACCTTTAACCAATAAGAAGGAAGAAGAATCAACTGACTGGTTGTTTAAAAGTTGTCATAGCGACAAGCAGACAAATCAAACTGCAGGAAATAATAAATACTGTTTATTGATGAGGGGAACCGAGGTTGATTGACAGCATGCTGAATGGAGCTAAGGCACATGAAGCTGTGAGGTGGGAGGTCAGGTGACTTCACACTTGTCACCTGCTTCCCTTTTTTAATTTTGACTTTTTAAAACCACACCTGAGCAGGTGAGACATCAAACATATACAAAAACTGAATTGTGATTCTGTCCACTCAGAGGGCAGCTCCCCTGTACTGAGACAAACACTGACAGGTCACATGGTTCAGCAGTCTGATGGGAGGTCAGGGGTCATCAGCTCTTGGCCTGTTTCCTCTTCTGAACCAGCTCAGCCAACATCTTGTAACGGATCATACACTCCTCCTGAAAGTAAACAAACGTTCATAAGGCAAATGAAAACCAGCTATTTGCTATTTTAAATGAATAAAGAACAGGGACTGTTACACGGATGATGGTAAATATGTAGACTAGCTTTCTGTCAGTTCTCACCTTGGTTTTCCCAGGAACCACCCTGGCGATGCGGTCCCAGCGTTCTATGGTTCCACGGGGAAACTGTTGCAGAGCAAGTTCCAGTAGTTTTTGCTGGTTCTGAGTCCAAGAGGCAGGATCCGCCTTGTCCCTGTTCTCCTGAGGCTCGGACTCATCCTCTTCTTCTGCAGCCGCAGGGTCGAAATCTCTTTGCCGACGACTTTTGACCTTCATCCCTCCCCCGTCAGCAGAGGACTTCCTGTTCCTCTGGCGCACAGCCAGAGCTTCCTCTACATCCTGCTCTTCCTCACAGGCCACACCCACCCTCTGAGTCATCACACTGTCAGCAACAGTAGGTACCCTCACAGGAAGAGGGCTCTTCAGCTCAGACAGCTTCACCAGACCTGAAACAGAGAGAACACCAGATCCCTGAACTGACAGTAGAACCTGAAACTACCAGGTGGATCCTGATGGTGGATCCTGATGGTGGATCCTGATGGTGGATCCTGATGGTGGATCCTGATGGTGGATCTGATGGTGGATCTGATGGTGGATCCTGATGGTGGATCCTGATGGTGGATCCTGATGGTGGATCCTGATGGTGGATCCTGATGGTGGATCCTGATGGTGGATCCTGATGGTGGATCCTGATCGTGGACTATGATCACAACCAGACTGCTTGATATATAATATTTCTCCTCAGATACTTTTACTGACAATAATCAGGTCATTGACCTTCAGTTCTGCTACAAAGTGTTTATTCTAATAAAAGCTGTGAATCCTCTGATCTTTCTGATGTCCTCTGTTCCACGGGACATCTGATAGACTTGTGTCCGTCCTGGAGACGGGTCCTCACACGTGTCTCCTGGAGACGGATCCTCACACGTGTCTCCTGGAGATGGGTCCTCACACGTGTCTCCTGAGAGACGGGTCCTCACACGTGTCTCCTGGAGACGGGTCCTCACACGTGTCTCCTGGAGACGGGTCCTCACACGTGTCTCCTGTAGACGGGTCCTCACATGTGTCTCTGAGGTTTCTACCTTCTTCACCTGCTACAGGTCTCAGTAGTTTAACTCTTGTTGAAGGACAGAGGACGTCTCACCTTGTTAAAGACCATGAGACAAACTGGGATTTGTGAATATGGGCTCTACAGATTAAATTTGATTGATCCTGTCGGTAGAGCATGGTAATGTCAGTGGAACCTCATAATGACAATAGAACTCTGTCAGGAGAAGCAGCTAGTATAACAGCAAAAGTTTACCTGAGGTGTGGTTCACATTGTCTTTCACCTGTTTCACCTTGGTCGTCACCTGTTGAAGAAAACAGATTCCTTTGGTTCCTGATGTATCAAGCCCTTGCATATATGAAAGAGCTAATAACACCATTTAATTCAAATAGATCACTCCGCTCCCAAAACACATGTTGTCTTGTGGTTCCCAGAATCTGTAAGAGTGGAATAGGGGAAGAACCTTCAGCTACCAGGCTCCTGTCCTGTGGAAGCAGCTTCCACTCTGGGTTTGGGAGGCAAACACCATCTCTACATTTAAGGTTCAACTTAAAACATCCCTTTTTGATAAAGCCTGGTTTAGGTGAGTCCTGAAGCATCCCTTGGTTATGTTGCTCTAGGTCTAGACTGCTGGAGAACTCCCATCATGCACCGAGCACTTCTCCCTTTCTCTCTGTCCCAAATGTCACCAACTGTGTCTTTTCCTCCCATCGTCTCTCTCTCTCTCTCTCTTTGCAGATATCTCCGACTCCAGAGCTGCAGGATAACAACTATTATTATAACTCATAACAAGAATTGTTCATTACTTAAATACTATATGAACTCTTGCTGCTATCATTATTAATCAACAACCTCCTTACTATTATTGTTTTCATTATAACTCCTCAGAGCTGATACCTGATGTGTCCTGTTCCTGCTCTCCCTCTCTGTCTGTCTCCCTCTCTGTCTCTCTCTCTGTCTCTCTCTCTCTCTCTCTCCCTCTGTCTCTCTCTCTCTCCCTCTGTCTCTCTCTCTCTCTCTCCCTCCCTCTCCCTCTCTGTCTCTCTCTCTGTCACTGTCTCTCTGTCTCCCTCTCTGTCTCTATCTGTCTCTCTCTCTGTCTCTCTGTCTCTCTGTCTCTCTCCGTCTCTGTCTCTCTCCCTCTCTGTCTGTCTCCATCTGTGTCTCTCTCTGTCTCCCTCCCTCTCTCTCCGTCTCCCTCTGTCTCTCTCTCTCTCTCCCTCTGTCTCTCTCCCTCTCTCTGTCTCCCTTTCTGTCTATCTCTCTCTCTGTCTCCCTCTGTCTCCCTCTCTGTCTCTCTCTCTTCCTCTCTGTCTCTATCTACCTCCCTCTCTCTCCGTCTCTGTCTCTCTCTGTCTCCCTCTCTGTCTCCCTCTCCCTCTGTCCGTCTCTGTCTCTCTCTCCCTCTCTGTCTGTCTCTCTCTCTGTCTCCCCCTCTGTCTCCCTCCGTCTCTGTCTCTCTCCGTCTCCCTCTCTGTCTGTCTCTCTCTCTGTCTCCCTCTGTCTCTCTCCCTCTCTCTCCGTCTCCCTCTCTGTCTGTCTCTCTCTCTGTCTCCCTCTCTGTCTCCCTCTCTGTCTCCCTCTGTCTCTCTGTCTGTCTCTCTCTCTGTCTCCCTCTCTGTCTCCCTCTGTCTCTCTCCGTCTCCCTGTCTCCCTCTCTGTCTGTCTCTCTCTCTGTCTCCCTCCCTCTCTCTCCGTCTCTCTCCGTCTCCCTCTCTGTCTGTCTCTCTCTCTGTCTCCCTCTCTGTCTCCCTCTCTCTCCGTCTCCCTCTCCGTCTCCCTCTCTCTCTGTCTCTCTCCGTCTCTCTCTCTGTCTCCCTCTCTGTCTCCCTCTCTCTCCGTCTCCCTCTCTGTCTGTCTCTCTCTCTGTCTCCGTCTCTGTCTCTCTCCCTCTCTGTCTGTCTCTCTCTCTCCCTCCCTCTCCGTCTCCCTCTCTGTCTGTCTCCCTCTCTGTCTCCCTCTCTGTCTCCCTCTCTGTCTCTCTCTCTGTCTCTCTCTCTGTCTCTCTCTCTGTCTCCCTCCCTCTCTCTCCGTCTCTGTCTCTCTCCCTCTCTCTCTGTCTCCTCCCCATTTTCCCCTGCTCACCCCAACCGATTTTCACAATTTATCTTCCTCTTTGTAACACTGCACATTCAAAAGCAAGTAAATGTTCTGTTTCGAAAGACGACCTTTGCCTCCTCTTTGGAGGCTTCCACTACACAAGGGGAAATCAGATGTTTGGTTTCAATCCTGGAACAGAAACCCAGAGTTTCACAAGTCACGAGTTCCTCTTTTCCACCAAAGCGAACAGAGCGCTAGTGCTGGTCTCTGACCTGCTACAATTTACACTAGGGCTCAAACTAATGATTATTCTTATAATCAATTAATCTGTTGATTATTTTCGATTAATTTATTATCAATCAGATAAAAAGATAAAAGCTACATTTGACCCTTTCCAGCAATTGATTCGAAAAGCAACGTCATCAACGTCGACGAGCTGCTGGCCGGCATATGATGGACTGGACCATCAACTGTACCGAGAGTGTCCTGAACGTATTGTACATATGAACGCTGTTGTTATTAAAGCAACACGGATGCTTCTCTTTCCTGTACAGAGTCTGTACAGAAAATTGTTGTTGAAGGTCAGACCCGGTACTGATGTGGATTCTATCCTGGTCCTGGATGAGTGAGCCGGTTCCCTAATGACAGTTTTTCTCTCCAGTCTAAATGTGTTCAGTGGACTTGAAGAAGGTGTTTGGAGTCCTTCAGTCGGGTGTAATTCATCATCTTAAAAACACAAACGCTGATAAAACTGATATCAGTTCTGATGGGTGTGTCCTCAACACTGACTCTGTACAAGATGTGGATCAAACCGATATGAAAATTTAAAAAACAAGTTTCTTACTTCAGATACTGATCGTCCCAGTTCATGTGCGATCTTCTCCCATCGACCTGGCGTCCCTCCTGGAAATTTAACCATCAACCTGCTGAGGAGACTGAGCTCGTCCTCCGTCCAGTCTGCAGCCTGCGGTCACAGACAACAACATCATTCTGGTAGTGAAGGTCCACTACGTTACTGTTGGTAGTCTGAGGACATTATATTAACTGATTAATAATCAATAACATCACACCTTCTTCCTAGTGCCTCTGCTGTCCTGCAGCCAGACGTCCATCTGGTCTTCGATCTCCTCAATGGACGAGGTCTGGTCATAGCTCTGGTAGTTCAGGTTCTCAGATGATGGCTTGTAAACTGGAAACTCTTTTGGCTCCTTTGGCTTCTTGACCTTTGGTCTCTTCTCTCCTGAAGAAGCAACGGTGGAGAGGAGATGAAAGTTTAATCAGAGACAAAGGTTCATTATTGAGAATGTGATCAGGTGGTGCGTTCAGGTGCAGTTGATACATTTGGAAAGAACATTGAGTCTGTGGGAAACTATGGCAGCCTGGAGTGAAAAGAAATAAAAGTGTTTACTGGTCACAGCTTCGTGTTCGGCTTCAGCTTCTTCTCTCTGCTGCTGTTTCATCTGCTGATAGTCCTCGTAGAACTTCTTCACCTCCTGAAACACAGAGACCAGGGGCTTCATTTATAAAACAGTGTGTAGGATTCAGACTAAAAGTGTATGTGAGCACTGTTCCCTTTATAAATCACACTCCACCTGGAAATGTGCGTTCCTGGATCTGCCGCATAATTCTGCCCTCTACATGCCCATAAATGGTCAAAGCAAATATTGAATATAAAATTAGGTTGCTGACCAATAGGTTTCTATTGTGAATCACGGCATCAAGCGATGAGAAGAAGAAGCTCTACTTCTCTGACATCAAGGGGCTTGTGAGTGAAGTGGAAAAGAAAAAACACTGAGTGGTTTCACTGCTGCTGCATTAATGCAGAATATAACAGAAAGGACAGTGTCTGAAATAAAACTGCTCAGATTGGAAGACAAAAAGAGAATTGCTTCACAGAATCTGGGGGGAACTGTCGTTTTGGTCCCGACATATTTGAATCATCCAAAATGGAGTTAGTGACCTTTAAGTGCCCGGGTGTTCACCAGAACAATCAACTGGATTGGACTGATCATGCCAGTGCACAGATTGCATCTGCTCAGGAGACTGAGGTCTTTTGGACT
The DNA here is from genome assembly GCF_963576545.1 of Limanda limanda. NCBI lineage: Eukaryota > Metazoa > Chordata > Actinopteri > Pleuronectiformes > Pleuronectidae > Limanda > Limanda limanda. The sequence goes on along the minus strand of NC_083648.1, from coordinate 85,560 downwards.
ACAGGGGGCGCTCCGGAAGAACTTTTATGACTGTGGTGGCATCTTTCAGGATCGAGACTGGACAGACTGATCCGGAGGCCCGGCTCGGTCCTGGACATCCCTTCACCCAGTGGAGGACAGGGGAGGACAAACTGGTTTGGGTTTTATATAGTGTTTTTCTAGTCTTGATGACTCAAAGCTCTCTACAGTACAGTTTTACATTCACACACACATTCACAAAGTGCATCTATTCGCAGCACTTTGTTATTCTAGGGGGGGGGGCCTTTCGGGGTTTGGCATGCAGATGGGTCCGAGTGGGGATCGAACTGCCGACCTTCAGGTTGGAGGACGACCACTCTATCCCTCAGCGGCCCATGAAGCCGCCTCCTCTGATGGACAACCAGCCCCCCCCCCTGCAGGACACCATCACAGCCCTGGGAATCCCCCTCCCCTTCAGTGGGGGGGTATCTCTGCTCTCAGTCATTTATTCATCCGTCGGTGCAATATCAACGATTCCTTCCCTGTAAATATTCTAATCCTAACCCTATTGTTTCCTGTCTTTACACTGTATATACTGGTTTAACTAGATTCATATTTTGTTATATTTCTATATTCCTTACACTTAAGTATTGCATGATACTTGGTACTTGCTGATGTCTTTTGACTCTTGCTGCTGTAATACTGCCAAGTTCCCCATAGTGGGACTAATACAGGATTATCTTATCTTTGCATCACCACTTTCCCGTTGCAGTGGACATTCTCTCCAACATTTGCGTGAGATGTGGTGTACGTTCAAAATGGGAAATTAAAGATGCGTCCGCAACGGTTACAAATACGGTCCCAGGTCTGAGACCAGGACCAGGTCTGAGAACACTCCACCTTTTCACATGGTTCATAATATCTTTCCATCCTACCTGCACGGTCTGAGGCAGATTTTTGACAGACAGGTATATCCAGATGCTGAGCTTCAGAGGGAGGATGTCCTGCCAATGAGGTCGGTCGTGAACCCTGAAATAAATAAACATTAAAAAAGAACACAAATCCGGAAGTCCTGTGGAGATGATGGCATCGATGTACCTGTCTGTCCGATCCTGGCCGATACACCTGGGCTCCTCTGCTGGTCTGGAGCTCAGCTTTTTCTTCTTCTCTTTTTTCTTCTTACTCAACAGCTCGTCCTGGAAATAAGGCAAATTTATCACCAGGTCACATGACATGGTCTGTTTTGAGGCCCTGCTCTGATTGGCTGTCTCACCAGCTGTTTCTCCAGGTAGATGGACCAGATGACCGCGTAGTGTCCAATAGTGAGGATCATGAAGAGGAGGAAGCCCAGTTCAGAGTTACTCATCTTTCTCACTCGTCTGTAGTAGAAGACCGGCTGCCGCCAGTCAGGAAGCCCGTTCACCAGGATGTCATCATATCTGTCCAGGCAGAGCACGGGACAGTTTAGATACAGGTACACTACAGGTATAGAACAGTTACAGTTTAGATACAGGTACACTACAGGTATAGAACAGTTACAGTTTAGATACAGGTACACTACAAATACAATTTAGATACTGGTACAGTACAGAACAAAAAATTCCTTCCTATGAAACATCTTAGACAAAAACGATTGATGGTGACAAACTCTTGAGCATCTCTCTGTTGACTTGTCCCGAAAGACCCAGACAGGACTTGAGACTGTGATAATGATGGGCGGCCGTGGCTGAGGGGGAGAGCGGTTGTCTTCAGGCCGGAGCTCCTGTCATACAAGTCAAGTCTGAATTTTACCTTAAGTCTTTTACTACCTCTTACAACTACAGTGGGTTAGGGTCGGTTATTTGACAACCTCAGAAGGTCGGCAGTTCGATCCCAGTCGATGACCCAAGACGCTGAACCCTGAATGGCCCCTCATAGATGTTGAAGTCACTTTGGATAAAAGCGTCAGCTAAATGACATGAAATGTAAAAGTGCTCTGAGCCGTCGACTAGCATTTTGTACTTGGGAAACTCAACCTCCCTCTTCCTCCCCTTCCTCCTCTTCCTCACAAACCACAGGAAGATTCATAAAGAGAAATTAACAGTGGCAAAACCTTTCTTCAGCTTATCCTATTTTTCCACATTTGCTGACTCAGCAAGCACAAGACATCAAAGGCGACAGTCGTCTTTCATTTCCGCTTCAGCTCGGCTCCCCAGCGCTTTTTAAAATCTTTATTTTGACACACTGCAACGTATCTGAAAGACAATTTGAAGCAAAGGCCACCAGCATTGACAAATCCCAGAGTAACGCGTTGAGTGTGGTCCACTGCGTCAGAAGTGTTTTCTATCGTCTATTGTCTGAGGCAACGTTACTAACAACCTCTAAATAAACAAATAAACAAACAAATAAACAACCCAAGAAGTGTCAGATGCGACAGACTGGAGAGAGGAGACAAGCTGAAGGACGTGTTTACTTCAGCACCAGAAGGATAAGCGTCGTCTCTCTGGGAAAATCGTTCAGAGTGTCAAGGATGTGTTCCACTGTTAGGTATGTGGGGGGGGGGCAGTAGAAATGTCAGTTATCTGAGTAACCCTGATTAATGGATGACGAGTTCTGTCCTGAAGACAACAAAATCTTGACTTACAATCACAGCGCCCCCTGATGGCAACAGGAAATGTCTTGTTTTTGACTTGTCTTACACTTGGATATTCTCCTCATAGTCCAGTGAACACAACCATGTCCAACTCTGTGAGAAAAAGTTCTTACATATGATCAAAGTCCCGGCCTCAACAGATCCATGTATCAATATCAACTCAGCAACATAGCGCCACCTGCTGGAAGTCCCATTTAATACTTGAACACACAATGTGCTGAGAGAAGCCCAGGGGCTGTGATTGGCTGAGAGTGGACTGTGATGTGAGCTGTGATTGGCTGAGAGTGGACTGTGATGTGAGCTGTGATTGGCTGAGAGTGGACTGTGATGTCAGCAGGTCGGACTCACTTGCGTCTTCGCTCCTCGTCCTTCAGGACTTCGTAGATAGCGACGAGCTGAAAACAGAGGCAGAGGTTGAATGTGATTGGTCGACAGCTGCATGTTCCTGTCTGTGTTTGTCCTCACCTGTCGGAACTGAGTCTCCGCATCTTCGTCTTTGTTCTTATCCGGATGCAGCGTGAGAGACATCCGGCGATACGCCTTCTTTATCTCTACTGCTGAGGCGTCCTGAGAGACAGACAGGCAAGGGGAGGTCAGACAGATGAGAGGAGGACAGACAGATGAGGAGGGGAGGACAGACAGATGAGAGGACAGACAGATGAGGAGAGGACAGACAGATGAGAGGAGGACAGACAGATGAGAGGAGGACAGACAGATGAGAGGACAGACAGATGAGAGGAGGACAGATAGATGAGGAGGGGAGGACAGACAGATGAGAGGACAGACAGATGAGGAGAGGACAGACAGATGAGGGGAGGGGAGACAGATGAGAGGAGGACAGACAGATGAGAGGACAGACAGATGAGAGGACAGACAGATGAGAGGAGGACAGACAGATGAGAGGACAGACTCCTCGTGACTCCACTGCTGTTCTGTTAGCATCAGGTGTTAGCATCAGGTGTTAGCATCAGGTGTTAGCATCAGGTGTTAGCATCAGGTGTTAGCATCAGGTGTTAGCATCAGGTGTTAGCATCAGGTGTTAGCATCAGGTGTTAGCATCAGGTGTTAGCATCAGGTGTTAGCATCAGGTGTTAGCATCAGGTGTTAGCATCAGGTGTTAGCATCAGGTGTTAGCATCAAACTGAACTGGAGTCACTGGTCTGATTAGCTCACGATGCTAATTAGCTCAGTGTTAGCATTAGAGCCTGAACCCTTCCATACGGTTACCATGGAGACAGTTAGCAGTTAGCCGTTAGCACAGACCTGGGCCAGGGACAGGAACTGGTAGAAGGTCTGTGGGATCTCCTCCACTAGGTCCAGCAGTTCCAGATCCGCCTCCCACGCAGTCAGAGGGGGGACCGCGGAGACCAGCAGGCTCAGGCAGACCAGCAGGGACCGGACCGGACCCGCACAGACCCCCATCACCGTGAGACCCGCACAGACACACAACACCGTGAGACCCGCACAGACACACAACACGAACACTCGTGAGTCCGTGGAGCCAACTCACACATCACCCACCCGGAAACACCCTCAACCACTTCCGGGTTACTACATTCTCTTTGACGTGTTACTGCAACGGCCATTGGTGACTATACTGCCCCCCCCCGACCAACTGTTGCCATCACGTTCAGCTCTGTCCTCAGGTCTGATGGGGAAGAAGGTGATGATGATGATGATGAAGAAGGTGATGATGATGATGAAGAAGGTGATGATGATGAAGGGGGAAAAGGTGATGATGATGAAGGGGGAAAAGGTGATGATGAAGAAGGTGATGATGAAGAAGGTGATGATGATGATGAGGGGGAAAAGGTGATGATGAAGAAGGTGATGATGATGATGATGATGATGAAGAAGGTGATGATGATGATGATGATGAAGAAGGTGATGATGATGATGATGAAGAAGGTGATGATGATGATGAAGAAAGTGATGATGATGAAGGGGGGAAAGGTGATGATGATGAAGGGGGGAAAGGTGATGATGATGAAGGGGGAAAAGGTGATGATGAAGAAGGTGATGATGATGAAGAAGGTGATGATGATGAAGAAGGTGATGATGATGATGATGATGAAGAAGGTGATGATGAAGAAGAAGGTGATGATGATGATGATGAAGGTGATGATGATGAAGAAGGTGATGATGAAGAAGCTGATGATGATGATGAAGGTGATGATGATGATGATGAAGAAGGTGATGATGAAGAAGGTGATGATGAAGAAGAAGGTGATGATGATGATGAAGGTGATGATGATGATGAGGGGGAAAAGGTGATGATGAAGAAGGTGATGATGAAGAAGGTGATGATGATGATGAGGGGGAAAAGGTGATGATGAAGAAGGTGATGATGATGATGAAGGTGATGATGAAGAAGGTGATGATGATGAAGAAGGTGATGATGATGATGAGGGGGAAAAGGTGATGATGATGATGAAGGTGATGATGAAGAAGGTGATGATGATGAAGAAGGTGATGATGATGATGAGGGGGAAAAGGTGATGATGAAGAAGGTGATGATGAAGAAGAAGGTGATGATGATGATGAGGGGGAAAAGGTGATGATGAAGAAGGTGATGATGAAGAAGAAGGTGATGATGATGAAGGTGATGATGATGATGAGGGGGAAAAGGTGATGATGATGATGAAGGTGATGATGAAGAAGGTGATGATGATGAAGAAGGTGATGATGATGATGAGGGGGAAAAGGTGATGATGAAGAAGGTGATGATGAAGAAGGTGATGATGATGATGAGGGGGAAAAGGTGATGATGAAGAAGGTGATGATGATGATGAAGGTGATGATGAAGAAGGTGATGATGATGAAGAAGGTGATGATGATGATGAGGGGGAAAAGGTGATGATGAAGAAGGTTATGATGAAGAAGAAGGTGATGATGATGATGAGGGGGAAAAGGTGATGATGAAGAAGGTGATGATGATGATGATGAAGGTGATGATGAAGAAGGTGATGATGATGAAGAAGGTGATGATGATGATGAGGGGGAAAAGGTGATGATGAAGAAGGTGATGATGAAGAAGGTGATGATGAAGAAGGTGATGATGATGATGATGATGAAGGTGATGATGAAGAAGGTGATGATGATGAAGAAGGTGATGATGATGATGAGGGGGAAAAGGTGATGATGAAGAAGGTGATGATGATGAAGAAGGTGATGATGAAGAAGGTGATGATGATGAAGGTGATGATGAAGAAGAAGGTGATGATGATGATGAGGGGGAAAAGGTGATGATGAAGAAGGTGATGATGATGATGAAGGTGATGATGAAGAAGGTGATGATGAAGAAGAAGGTGATGATGGTGATGAAGGTGATGATGAAGAAGGTCACTCTGTCCCCTGCATTGTGTAGTAGTTATTGGAAACAGGTCGTTTCTCTGTGACTTGTGTGTTATTTTTTGCTTAAATTGAATGTTGTCTTTATTATAAAGTTGAGTAATTATTCACAGTGGTAAAGAGAAATCATTAATCAGGTCACAATTGTCACAGAAATATGTTCAGGGGCAGTTGTAATTCTTTGTTATGATGTTGTTGTGATGATGAAGAAGGTGATGATGAAGAAGGTGATGATGATGATGAGGGGGAAAAGGTGATGATGAAGAAGGTGATGATGATGATGAAGGTGATGATGAAGAAGGTGATGATGATGAAGAAGGTGATGATGATGATGAGGGGGAAAAGGTGATGATGATGATGAAGGTGATGATGAAGAAGGTGATGATGATGAAGAAGGTGATGATGATGATGAGGGGGAAAAGGTGATGATGAAGAAGGTGATGATGAAGAAGAAGGTGATGATGATGATGAGGGGGAAAAGGTGATGATGAAGAAGGTGATGATGAAGAAGAAGGTGATGATGATGAAGGTGATGATGATGATGAGGGGGAAAAGGTGATGATGATGATGAAGGTGATGATGAAGAAGGTGATGATGATGAAGAAGGTGATGATGATGATGAGGGGGAAAAGGTGATGATGAAGAAGGTGATGATGAAGAAGGTGATGATGATGATGAGGGGGAAAAGGTGATGATGAAGAAGGTGATGATGATGATGAAGGTGATGATGAAGAAGGTGATGATGATGAAGAAGGTGATGATGATGATGAGGGGGAAAAGGTGATGATGAAGAAGGTTATGATGAAGAAGAAGGTGATGATGATGATGAGGGGGAAAAGGTGATGATGAAGAAGGTGATGATGATGATGATGAAGGTGATGATGAAGAAGGTGATGATGATGAAGAAGGTGATGATGATGATGAGGGGGAAAAGGTGATGATGAAGAAGGTGATGATGAAGAAGGTGATGATGAAGAAGGTGATGATGATGATGATGATGAAGGTGATGATGAAGAAGGTGATGATGATGAAGAAGGTGATGATGATGATGAGGGGGAAAAGGTGATGATGAAGAAGGTGATGATGATGAAGAAGGTGATGATGAAGAAGGTGATGATGATGAAGGTGATGATGAAGAAGAAGGTGATGATGATGATGAGGGGGAAAAGGTGATGATGAAGAAGGTGATGATGATGATGAAGGTGATGATGAAGAAGGTGATGATGAAGAAGAAGGTGATGATGGTGATGAAGGTGATGATGAAGAAGGTCACTCTGTCCCCTGCATTGTGTAGTAGTTATTGGAAACAGGTCGTTTCTCTGTGACTTGTGTGTTATTTTTTGCTTAAATTGAATGTTGTCTTTATTATAAAGTTGAGTAATTATTCACAGTGGTAAAGAGAAATCATTAATCAGGTCACAATTGTCACAGAAATATGTTCAGGGGCAGTTGTAATTCTTTGTTATTGATCTATTTATTATTCATCATTGAGTCAAACTAATTTAGTGTATTTATTCCTTCATGCATTCGCGGACTGAACAAATTCCCATTTAGGGTTGCTTTTATTTTGAAATCACTCCAACATGCTAAGCTTTGATTTTGAAGTCCCTCTAAGGCACTTGGACCTTAATGCTTGCAGGAAGTGGGGGGGGCTCCAGCTCCTCACACGTCTCCCTGCTGGTCTCCCTCCAGTGAGGAGTTGACAGAACCCAGCACCGGTCCTACGGTGGGTTAGGGTTAGGTATCAATGGTGTATATCCAACCAGCTCTAATATTCACAACTCACCCCTTCCTGTGGCTCGCCACTCCAAAGCAGGAAGTCATGTCTGCATGAGGAGACTCTGCTGAATGCACAGATGTTTTATACACAACCGATCCGCCCTAGAGGCCAATTCTGCAAAGTGATTGGCCCAAAACAAACCATGACACCTCGATGACTCATTTATTCATCATGACATCAACGTGGGGATGAACATCACAGGAAGCTCTACATGGAGGATTCACTGAAGTAGCTTGACATTGTATTTGCTGACCTACAGAAAAGTTTGAATATGGAAACCAATGATAACAATATGATTTGTTAATACCTTCCCTCTCATCTTACACCTATAAATAGATTAGATTTTCTTAATATTTTTATAAACATGATTTTCAAGATTTGCCTTTTTCAGACATACAGTATCATAATAGTGGTGAGATTCTTTATCCTTATTATATCTTCAAATAATTTAATAAAATATTAATATCATGCTTGATGTGCAATGTTTGTTGGTCCATAATCAATAATATATTTCTAAGTAGAAAAAAAAACACAGCAATGATCGTACATAAGTAAATCAATTGATCACAGACTTGAACAGAAAAACATGCACAGTGACGTCAAGGTAACAGCATGACAGAAAATAACAACTCAATAGTTTCACTTTACACTTAGACATTTAAATAGATTATGTCACTAAACTTTCTGATATATTCAACAGCAGAGAATAAAATCAGCACAGCAAACTTATGTAAAGAAGGTGCACTTTTTCTTTTTGTTGCTTTTCTTCAGACACATTTTTTTTGCTTTTGTTGGTAAAATATCGGACTCACTATATTTCTTTAAATAAAATGTGAGTTCCAGCAAAAGCAGACAATACTATCACACCATGCTTTTAATTTACACTTCTGCTGAGAGAATATAACTAGTATTTATTACCACGAGTTTTACTTTCAGAATGACAAAGAGAAAGCCTTCTGTGGTCCAGCACACAGCTGCAGGACCATGTGAGTTTCTCAGGAGAGGGGTCGGCCACATGCTGAGCTGCTTGGACACAAACATATCAAATTTCTTCTCATTTACTCGACCTGCTATAAAATCGTCTTACTCCAAACGCTGGGTAAAGTTTTCAGGGAACAGTCCTTTTTGAGCAGCAGCTCCGAGTGTTGACCATTCAGCTTCTTTGATCCCTGTGAGCCAGCCGGCCTCCTGCAACAACAGCAACACACAAGCTCCACAATCAGTTGGGTTCACTGTTGATATTCATTGATTCCTTCAAACAGCCTGATGGAGGGGAACACATCACTGGTGGGTCTCACCTGATCCTCCACTGAGGCTGTTGGAACCACCAACACCACGTCACCTCTCCTCAGTTCAAGCTCATCTGAATTTGCAGCATCAAAGTCGTGCATCGTCTCCACCTAGAGGGGAAACCAAGGACAACACCTCATTTACAACTTCTACATATCTGCGAGGAAAAGTAGTTTTGCCTCTCAATTCTGGATATTTTTGCTTATTTGTCACATTTGAATGTTTCAGATAACCCAAGTAATTTTATTATAACATAAAACATTTTTTTTCCGATAATTTCATTATTTATAAGCATCAATCAATCAAATTGTATTTGTGTAGCCTATACTCACAAATGACGATTCGTCACATCAGGCTTAACAAGGTGTGAAATCCTCCGTTCTGATCCCGAATCAGAGCAAGAATGTTTCTTTAACAATCAATTACCTTGTAAAGAAAATCTTCAGGACGATTCGACGTCGCACCAGACGGACTCATGTGTGTGATGGATTGATTTTGATCATCGTTGTCACTGACGACCGTGGGAGAGATGATGTCAGCGTCGCGGTCGTCATCGCCTTCGTTACTGGAGGCGGGTTCAATCACCACTGAGGGGATGGGCATGTTTTCCTGCAGAGGACAATACAACTCTTATTAATAATCTTCTTTCAAAGACACACATCATTTATTAAATCTGTTCAGTGTTTTGGGGAATTTCATTCGTTATTTTCAGCAAAAGAAGACACACATAAAGGAAACGGATTAAGCTGTTGGTGATACAAAATTATGAACTGTAAAAAGTTTAAATTAAATTTTACTTTATCTTTAAAATACATTTTATAAAATTAAATATTAAAGCAAATTACATTTGCATCACTTCATGTATAAATGTTCAACATTTATTAAAATACCAAAGAAAAATTGTGCACTTTATGAAAATTAAAACTAAATATAATGTGTCAGATCATAAAATATATCACAAAACAATGACAATAGTTACCGATGAAGCTGCTTCACCTGGAGGTGTTGCTGCTTCTTCAGCTTCAGGAATCTGTTGAAAGAAAAAATGATACCATTATAATAACAACAATATAATAATAATAATAATTTAGATTTGGTAATATTAGATACATTAAACACATTACACATTGTAGCCTGTATTTTAGACAAACAAAATAAACTTAAAATAAATATTGAATTCATATTATAAAATGTAATAAACCAGAGTTCAGTGTTGTGACTTAGTTTGTGTTTACAATGATCTTTTCATTAAGGAACTATCATCACATCTTTAACAATCATCAAACTATCCATCTTACAGATTAAATAAAAGTGGATACTTCTAATTTATATAAAAATAATAAACTATTAGAATTCTGTAAAAAAATGACAAAGAATAAAAGGCAGAAAAAAAAAAACCTCATGTACTTTGATGTTGTCAGAGCTCAGAGAAGCAACAGTCGACTTTAAGAAGAAAAACATAATTAGTCCACAAACACTGAAGTGACCGAGCTACACTGAGGATGAGGAGGATGATCATAATGAAGATCATAATGATGAAGATAAAGAAGATGATAATGATGAAGATTATTATGAAGAGGATGAAGTTGAAGATCTTGATATTGATGAAGATAAAGACGATCTTATTGATGAAGATGATAAAGATTATGATGCTAAAGATCTTGATGATGAAGATGATTATGAAAATAAGGGTGAAGATGATGAAGATCATAATGATGATGGGGACAATGATTAAGAACTCACTGCAGGCTTCTCCTCCTCTGGACTTCCAGAATGATCTGCTGTATCTTCCTCACCAGCAGGGGGAGTTGAAAGTGCCTCCACGTCTCCAGCAGGAGGCGCTGCAGGTTGGTCCACTTCCTCCGCTGGAGCTAACGCGGAAGCAGCTCGAACGTCGGAGGCTTCAGGAGCGTGATCGTTGTTCTGCAAAAGAAGATGGTGGTTAGCATGAAAGATAGCTTTAGCATTAAGCCTGACTTTGAATGTGACACTTTGATCACTGATATATAATTTAAATTTAAATAAAAGGCTCAAACTAGCAAACCTCACGTAAACTTCTTCATGTCCGAAACGTTTAACATGAACTTAAAGTTTTAAATAAAGCGTTCAAGAGTTTCTCTGCAGAATGAATGTGATCTGAAGCTTCTGATGAGATAAAACAAACTACAGCTCAAACAAAAATGTGCAAATTGAAATATTATTCAACTACATTTCAAACACATCGATAAAACAATTCACATTAAATGTTTATAATGAAAACTCACCATCTTATCAAAATGAGCAAAGAATGACGGGTTTGACAAATCCTTCAGCCAGCAGGAAGTAAACCAGAGAGGAAGAAAGGTTTCGTCCAAACATCAAGATCCAAAAACACCAACATGAACCAGAACAATTTACTGAACGTTAAGACATGAGGGAGTAGGACATTCATTCTAAAAGCAGTTATCATAATTATTATTATCTCTACTGTTTCTATTGCAACTTTGATCTGACCCAAAGCAAATCTTTGTAAGAATAAAGTTAAACTGAAATTAAATTAAATATAACTCAGACTGAAACTTAAGTGAAAACAATGAATATCACATTTAACTTAAAAATAAATAAATATGATCACTGAACTAAAAGTTGTTAAAAGAAAAACTATTCATCTCATGTCAAATATACATTTTGATGTTTGTAGAAAATAGATGTTATTTAAATGTTAGAAATAAAACATTTCTACGTGAAAATGGATGAAGGACAAAGCGAGCGGAGAGTTCAGGGATCCAGGTTTTTACCAAAACTACTTTTGCTCTATTGGTTTGTGTTGGAAGGTCGAAGGTGGGACAAGGGTTTGACTGATTTCTAATCTGTGCTAAGCTACCACACTAAAGACGGGAGGAGTCATGTACCTCTTCCTTTTCTGTATCTAGCTCTTGATACAACTTTCCAAATCTCCGGTTTGCAGCCTCGTCTTCGGACATGTCTGGATGTTCTGGTTCTTTGTGATTTCTGGCAAAGTTTACACCTTTAATTCCTTCAGTTGCTCCACAGACGGACGCCGAGTTTGGTCGAGCGACAGAAGAATTGAAGCCTCTGATGTCACTAAGTTTCTGCCAGGATGTGGTTTTGGAGACGGGACCCTCAGTCCCCGAAGAAGCTGGGAAACTGTTGGCAAAAGGGTCTGAATCCCACCCACTCCCCTCCCCAGTGACCTTCACCCGACCTCCCCCTGACTTCTCAACAAATGGATCAAATTCAAATCCACCCTCCTCGTTTCCACACTTAGTTTTACCCAGGAACTCTGGATCAAACGCACCTCCTCCCTTTGTTTCGGCAAAAGGATCTGAATCAAACGCACCTCCTCCCTTTGTTTCGGCAAAAGGATCTGAATCAAACGCACCTCCTCCTTTTGTTTCAGCTGAGGGAACTAAATCAAACGCACCTCCTCCCTGTGTTTCAGCAAAAGGATCCGAATCAAACGCACCTCCTCCCTGTGTCTCGGCAAAAGGATCCGAATCAAACGCACCACTTCCCTTTGTTTCGGCAAAAGGATCTGAATCAAACGCACCTCCTCCTTTTGTTTCAGCTGAGGGAACTAAATCAAACGCACCTCCTCCCTGTGTTTCAGCAAAAGGATCCGAATCAATTGCACCTCCTCCTTTTGTTTCGGCAAAAGGATCCGAATCAAACGCACCTCCTCCCTTTGTTTCGGCAAAAGGATCCGAATCAAACGCACCTCCTCTCTGTGTTTCGGCAAAAGGATCTGAATCAAACGCACCTCCTCCCTGTGTTTCAGCAAACGGATCCGAATCAAACGCACCTCCTCCCTGTGTTTCGGCAAAAGGATCCGAATCAAACGCACCTCCTCTCTGTGTTTCGGCAAAAGGATCTGAATCAAACGCACCTCCTCCTTTTGTTTCAGCTGAGGGAACTAAATCAAACGCACCTCCTCCCTGTGTTTCAGCAAAAGGATCTGAATCAAACGCACCTCCTCCCTGTGTTTCAGCTGAGGGAACTAAATCGAACGCACCTCCTCCCTTTGTTTCAGCTGAGGGAACTAAATCAAACGCACCTCCTTCCTGTGTTTCAGCTGAGGGAACTAAATCGAACGCACCTCCTCCCTGTGTTTCAGCAAAAGGATCTGAATCAAACGCACCTCCTCCCTGTGTTTCAGCTGAGGGAACTAAATCAAACGCACCTCCTCCCTGTATTTCAGCTGAGGGAACTAAATCAAACGCACCTCCTCCCTGAGTTTCAGCAAAAGGATCTAAATCGAACGCACCTCCTCCCTGTGTTTCAGCTGAGGGAACTAAATCAAACGCACCTCCTTCCTGTGTTTCAGCTGAGGGAACTAAATCGAACGCACCTCCTCCCTGAGTTTCAGCTGAGGGAACTAAATCAAACGCACCTCCCGTATCAGAAAGGTCTGTGTGAACTGATGTGAGTTTGTCTTCTATTAAATAATCTCTCTTCATGTTGCTCGCTGGTGAAGCTTCATGTCTCCACCCATCGGAGTCACACAGTGGGTGGTGATCAGATGTAAGTTCATCATCAGCACTCCCCCAGCCCCCCCCCTGACCTCCATCCCCCCACTCCTCAGCAGTCTCGTACTCGGACCCAGAGTTTTCTGGAGACCCGGACCACTTCTCTCCTCTGTCCCCTGTGCTGTCCTTAATCTGTTCTCCGAACTCGTTGGTGACTATCAGTCCTGGGGTGGACTTCCTGCGTTCGTCCAGCTCTGATAAGCCCCCCCCAACATCTTTCTGCCCTGTCTCATCCTCATCACCTCGGACTGCAGTGGTAAGGTTGGGGTTAGTTTGAGAGTCCCACTTTCTAACCTCGTTTTCAGTTGCTGTCGCTGCCTCACTGTCCTGAGGAGGTGTGGCTGTATCTCCACCCGCCTGCCAGCCATCTGCCTGGTGCCTGCCCTGAGCTCCACCCTCTGCCTCGGCCTCCGTCTCCTCAGGTTCTACGGCAGCGGCACCAGGGGCCTCGGCACTCGAAGAGGTATCTCCATTTGCTGACACCGAACCGAAGTCCGCTGACCAGTCGGCGACGAAGCCGCCATCTGCAGCCTGCGCCAGAAAATCAACCAACGAAGGGTTAAAGTTTGACCTCTGAACCCAGAGTAAAGACTGAAAGAGATCGGCTTCTGGTAAGTTACAGTTTTCATCACATAGACAATAAATCATCAGGGACTCATCAGGTTCCTTCTATCATGGAGACATCATCATGTGTCTATGAATACTTACAGGCTGAGCAGTTTGAGAGTTTCCCTTTAAAAAATAGAAACATGATCAAATGTTAAAATCTACACATGTATCTGTTGACTCTAAATTATTTTTATGTAAAGTTTCTTCACTTTTAATACACAATAATAATCTAAGTGTAAATTTACAGGATGAAGACAATGATTGTGAATATGAATTCAAATAATTCCCTATTAAAAATGACCCAAATGCACTAACTCACCGACCACATGTCCCAAGGTACAGCAGTCTGAAAGAGCACATGTTGTTATTGCAGCTGATCCTCACATATTTTGTACAGATCAATATTTTTGAATAATGTGGATTTTCACTCTATAAAAACTCTTTTATACGGTAACTTAAGGATATTCGTCAGCAGTCAGTCAACAGTAAGAAGACTGGCTGAAGCATGTGAGTTGATGGGAGAACCTGTGGTATCGGTGAAACACTGTCATCCGGCTGAAAAGCATCAAAGTCCAGGTCAAGAAGAGATTCTCCAGGTCGCTCGTTGGGCTGCGGACAACATCCAAACAAAACCAGGTAAACAGGCACATCATATTATTATTAAATCATGTCATATGGATTTAACAAACACAGAGTCAGTGAGGACTCTAACCTGCGATGGTGAAGGTGCCGGTAAAAATTCTCCTCCAAACAGGTCAATGATCTGCTCCTCCGCCACCTCCTTCGTTGGTGTGGCCTTTGGTGGGGGAGGAACCGGTGGTCCCTTTTTAAACTGTCAGAGGAAACAAGAGGTTAATTCAAAAATGTATCAAACAAAACTTCTTAACTTTTAATGAAAGAATTCACCGGATGTTTGGATGAAGCCACATGTGGACAAAACACAAACAATGATACAGTTCACTACGCTATGGAACTTTACACAGCATTACATATGATAGAGGTGTAATAAAGTTACACAATAACATTTCATTTTCTTCTTAGATTTACAGAAACTCTGGATTCTCTGGTTACTATTGTGGCCGTCAGTTTTTATTAGAGGACGAATAAGCAGCTGAATGCAATCAAAACTAAGCTAGAATTCCAAAGTTTATGATTCAAATTTCTATCTCGGAAGAAATCAATTCATTTATAAACCTAATTTTCAGCAAATCAATTATTCATTCCTAATCCATAAGTGTATTATTATATCAATCAGCGATGTTACACTGTAGGTCATTAGAAGTATTTTACTGTTTGGACAATTGAAATTTCATTTTTAACAGATGTGATGATATTACATGACACGAGCAGTCCCATGATCCCACACGACGTAAGCTTCAAATATGAAATTGAATTATTGACCAACCAATAAACAAGAGAAAGTTCAAAGTTTAACTTTTGGTAGTGTCATTAAATA
This sequence comes from Limanda limanda, assembly GCF_963576545.1. NCBI lineage: Eukaryota > Metazoa > Chordata > Actinopteri > Pleuronectiformes > Pleuronectidae > Limanda > Limanda limanda. The sequence continues at coordinate 69,958 of NC_083648.1, read as the reverse complement.
AAATAAAATTTAATTGATATTTTAAGGAATTGATGGTGGAGTCTTTGTTAAATTAATTATTACAACACACTTTGTACTTTTACTTGTAGGTGATTGACAATCAAACAGACTTCAAATAAGTGTCAAATAATAATAATATAGATAACACATATTTCAATGTCTTCAAACATCATCTGTTAGGTTGATGTTTAATATCTGAGGAAAATGTTTGACCAACAGTCAAGATTAACAGAATAAATCATTTGAAATGTTAATAGAGTCTCTGATTTAGAGATTAGAAAACTCTGGGTGTAACCATAGCAACAACTAGGGTTAGGATTAGGGTTAAAAAACTGCAGCCTGGTCTGGTTCATGTGGATTTGTGCAGGGGCTCAGAATCTGATGTCAACATCAATCCATGGAGCCCACCTGCCTGGTATCAACAGTCCAGCCTGCAGGAGGCGCTGTGATGGTGTGGGGACGTTTTCTTCACTCGCTTTGAGTCTTAATAGCATCAGTTCTCAATCAATCACACTCAATCAAGCTTTGAATGATAATGTCTGTCGGAGAGTTGTTGCCGAATATATTCATTACTTCCTGCAGAATAATGATCCAGACGTAAACTGAACCAAACTATATGAACACAACGTGTTTGAGTGACGCATCTTTAAAGGATCGCAGACAGAAAACTGAAAAAATGCTGAATGTGACATGGTTACTTACCATGAACACATGAAGAGGATGGAGACACATGAACACATGAACAGGACAGAGACGTGTTACAGGTCAGTGGGATAAAAACTGAAAATGCTTCAGTTTATTTAATATTCTGATGTGTTAAACCACAAACACATGAACATCTACAACAATGATGAAAGGTTCTACTGTTTCTAATTCATTGTTCTGGTGATGGATGACATCTTTTTAAAACACTGGTTCCCAACACAGATTCAGACTGCAAGGGCCCTGTGGGTGGGGGGGGGGGGGTGGGGGGGAGTCAGGAACAAACTGAGAGTCAAGAACAAACTGAGAGTCAAGAACAAACTGAGAGTCAAGAACAAACTGAGAGTCAAGAACAAACTGAGAGTCAAAAACAAACAGAGAGACAAGAACAAACTGAGAGTCAAGAACAAACTGAGAGTCAAGAACAAACTGAGAGTCAAGAACAAACTGAGAGTCAAGAACAAACTGAGAGTCAGGAACAAACTGAGAGTCAGGAACAAACTGAGAGTCAGGAACAAACTGAAAGGAATGTGCTGAGGGTCAGGAGGGGTTTGTGTCATATGTCCTTTATTTAAGCTAGAAGCTCCTCTTTTATGCTGCTGATGAGGTCAAAGGTAATGTCAGGAGGTGGAATGATCAAAGGAACCTTCATACTGAACGTTCACTGCACTGTTGAATTTACATTTTTCACAAACTCTTTAAAGGTGAATAATTCCAGTCCACAGATCGTAACTTTACTTTCAGACACAGACTTGTTCTTCACAGAGAGACTCAACACTTTTTGAAATGAGACATTGTCTATCTCACCACTCTTTCTGTTGAAGTGTTGCATTGTGGGAGTTAACAAAACCACACTCCACATCTAGTGATTTTTAGTTTGAAGCCAGACATTTTGGCAACTGTCAGAATATTAGTTTTATAGCGTAAAAAGTGATTCAAAACACGATGAATGAAAACTGGGAACCAGTGTTGAAGACGAACGTCAGATCTCATGACCTGAACTCTCAGTAGAAATAAGGAACTATTCTACTGTCAGGTCTCAAATCTACTGTATATAACACAATTATATATTATATAACATGTTATATATTCACACAATGCTCACATTTAAATGACAACAAAATCACATTTTAAAGTCTCATTGTCACTCACCAAGTTACAGACAAAAGTTTGCAGCAAAAAAAGTCACAGAAAGTTAATTTGAACATTATAATGAAACTGTTGTTTTTATCCTATATTTATATATCATTTTATATTTATGATCATTCTTATCTATACACTGACAGTCACGACTAACATCTGCCTGAGACCAGTCTGGATAAGATCTACCTGTGTTGGGGATTTTGGACGTGGTGGTCCAGGTGAGGCCGGATGGAGCATGTGATTGGAGCTGGAATCTGGACTCTCAAGTGGACTCTCGTCTTCTGGTGGTGACGGGGTTCTAGCAAGTCGTAATGGTCCTGAATCACTAGTGGACAAAACAGAAACTACATGATCGCAAGTATTCTGATTGGCTGCCTAGTGTCAGGTGGTATAATCACACAATTCCATATAAGATTCAAAGTAAAAGTGATTCCCGTGGTGAAAGGTCAAACTGACCTCGGGGCTCCTTGGATGGTAAACATTTTGTCAGAATGCTGTTCGCCCAGTTTGGTCATAACTTCATACAGCTGCCTGCACACCTGGACAGGTGGATTCAATCAAACATTAGGTCTTTGTGGACAGAGGAGGACTGATCAGGAGTCAGAGCTCATTTCAGAGAACCCAAACCCAGATGAGATGTTAATAAGTGGTGAGAGAGGTAAAGTCTGATCATCTGCATCATTAACATTAAAATCATCGAAACATTTGTTATTGGTTTAATTTGTTAATGTTGTAGAAACAAGATTGGACTCACAAGGGAGATTTCTCTGTGAAACTTTGCCTCCAGACGCGTCACACTCTTGTAGGTGCTGATGTAGAAGCCGACTCGGCTGAAAGGGAAATATCATGTGTCATTGTAGCCAGATGATTTGAACAATATAAAATAAGCAGATACTACAAGCAACGCTGGAATGTTGTGAGAGAACCTTGTGAACAATTGAAAGCACAGAAGTCAAAAGTGTTTGGGTTAGTTAAGGTTTATAAGTGAAGCTTCCTCTGTTTCACACAACTTTGACCCGTGTAACATTTTGTGTTTGAAGGAATCCTTCAGTCTCTGAAGAGGATGGCTCTCTACTGCTGATCTCCAGGAACCATCGGGTCTCTTCAAAGACTGAAGCTATGAGCTGTTTGAACACAGCAGTGACTCAGCTGCAGCATCTAGCATTCAGGAGCTCACCTGTCCCAGAGGGTCGGCAGTTCATCCTGCAGACCCACATCCAGCTCATCAAACACCTTCTGAGACTTTTTCAGCTCGTCTTCTGCCTGAGAACAAAAATAGTGTCTCTTCACATCCAGACTCAAAGCATGTGACTGTTTCCTTTAACTTCTGAAGCCCACCATGTTTTGTGGACTCACCTTCATCATCTTACGGTCGCTCTTCATTCCAGACGTCTGCAGAGTTTCAACGTGGTGACGAGCACTGTCAAAGTCAATCAGTTTCCTGCTTCTCTTGGCCACACGAGTCTGAAACATCCCTTCTTAGTTTTCATTCTTTGGTTAAAAGTTAAAAGTTTCTTAAATAACAAAAAAATGTGTTTGTTACCTTTAGGTCGGGGAACTGTTGCAGGTATCCATCTAGGTTCAGGAGCGTCGAGTCCACCAGTTTGTTATGGAAGTCTTCCCACAATGCATCACAGTCCTGCAGGAAACAAAGCCACTCGTGGCGTCACAGCGAGAAATCAAATCCCTGATGTAAGATGCCAGGGGTCAACATCCTGACCTCTCTGTCCCTGCAGGTCATGTCCCACTGGGACGAAGTCTCCATGTTACAGAATTCAACACTATAGCTGCTTTCAGACATTAACTGAACTCTGGAAATTATCCACATTTCCTCTGGAGAAAGTGGAACTGTGAAGACTAAACTTTGGGTAAACCAATTCTCTGGACTTTATCCACAGGTCATGTCTGAAAATGGCTTATGTGTCACACCTGAACAGTCTGTAGTCCCTGAGAACGCAATAAAATAATAAAAGCATTGAAAATGCATACAAATATAAAAGTGGTGGAAACTACAAATAGGGCCAGTTGAGGTGTGAACACTTTGCACAGATCCATGAACAAGAGAGCAGCTGCCAACTTGAGCAGAATAACATGTAAGACAACAGACAGGTCTCACACTAGAACACCTGTCTCACACTAGAACACCTGTCTCACACTAGAACACCTGTCTCACACTAGAACACCTGTCTCACACTAGAACACCTGTCTCACACTAGAACACCTGTCTCACACTAGAACACCTGTCTCACACTAGAACACCTGTCTCACACTAGAACACCTGTCTCACACTTGAACTCTCGTCTCACACTAGAACACCTGTCTCACACTAGAACACCTGTCTCACACTAGAACACCTGTCTCACACTAGAACACCTGTCTCACACTAGAACACCTGTCTCACACTTGAACTCTCGTCTCACACTAGAACACCTGTCTCACACTAGAACACCTGTCTCACACTAGAACACCTGTCTCACACTAGAACACCTGTCTCACACTTGAACTCTCGTCTCACACTAGAACACCTGTCTCACACTAGAACACCTGTCTCACACTAGAACACCTGTCTCACACTTGAACTCTCGTCTCACACTAGAACACCTGTCTCACACTAGAACACCTGTCTCACACCTGTCTCACACTTGTCTCACACTTGTCTCACACCTGTCTCACACTAGAACACCTGTCTCACACTTGTCTCACACTTGTCTCACACCTGTCTCACACTTGTCTCACACTAGAACACCTGTCTCACTCTAGAACACCTGTCTCACACTAGAACACCTGTCTCACACTAGAACACCTGTCTCACTCTAGAACACCTGTCTCACACTTGAACTCTCGTCTCACACTAGAACACCTGTCTCACACTTGTCTCACACTTGTCTCACACCTGTCTCACACTTGTCTCACACTTGAATTCTTGTGTCACACCTGGACACACATTAACGTCTGTCTCACACAGAGCAGCGTGTCTGTGTGGAGTGCTAAGGTGTGAATGTGTGACGTGTCTTTAGGACTCTAACCTTCCCGATGGTCATCACGTCGTCTTTCCCATGCCAGTCTGGTTCGTAGACTTCATGCAGGGACTGTGTCAGGTTGATGGACGCCTGCTGCATTCCTGCACGAGACAAACACCTTCACTGACCTCTGGTCCCCACAGAGACATGATCACCTCAAACTAACACACATGAAGTCCACAGAAATTGCTGAGGAGAACCTGTGAGAAGGTGATACTTACCATTATCTAACTATAAATAATAATAATATTAACAATAATAATAATAAAAACTACAACACTTTCATCATTAAAAAACGATTCAAGATATTGTTAGAAACTTTTTCACCTTTGATAGACGACATGTAGGATTTCATCTCCCTCTGCAGCCGTGAACCTTCAGACTAACACACACACACACACACACACACACACACACACACACACACACACACACACACACACACACACACACACACACACACACACACACACACACACACACACACACACACACACACAGTGAGTATCAGTGTCACTCTTCCTCTTCCTGATTAACCAGCAGCCTGAGTTTTAGTGATGATGTCATCTCTCACCTCCTGTCTCCTGAAGTTTATCACCACTTGTTCAAACTGTTCATCTTTGGTCTCGTCTGCTTTCCCCAGTTTCTGCAGTACCTGAGAAAAAAAATCAAATAACGCTCTTTAAATAAAACCAATAACTGATGATTATTGTTATTCTTGTCAATCTCCTTCTCCTTCTTCTTATTAGTCAGATTTACAAACATCACAGACTTTCTGCAGACTGGAAAACGTTCCCACAAATATTCATGAACGACTGTTTGTTGGATCAATATAGAGCTGCTCCTATTTAGTATGGTGTGATTATTAAAACTCGACCCCAAACCCACCTAACTTTAAGGGTCCTTTCAGAAAAAGGCTTTCAGTGACTGACCAATCAGTGCAGATTTAGCTTTTTGGCGCTAATAGCTAAATGGATTTGTATTTATATAGCACTTTCCTAGTCTTGATGACTCAAAGCGCTTTACAGTACAGTTTCACATTCACACATTCATACAGTGCATCTACTTGCAGCACTTTGTTATTCTATGGGGGGCCGTTCAGGGTTCAGCATCTTGCCCAAGGACACTTCGGCATGCAGATTGTTCAGACTGGGGATCGAACCGCTGACCTTCAGGTTGGAGGACGACCACTCTACCCCTCAGCCACAGCCGCTCAAAGCTAGACCAAGCATTTCAGACAGAGGCTGTGCTTGAGACAGATCATGTGTGTTTGAATATCACAAGTTAAAATGAACCTGTTTCTATCACATCAATGCTCACTGACGCCACCATGTGTCAACTATTTAATAAAGTGTGGTGTGTCTGCATGAGACCAAATGATCAACCTGCTGAACTTGTACTGAAAGCAGATCAGTGAAGGTCCAGATTATGGAAACTAATTTTATTAATATTAAAATCCTATTTCTTTTTATTTTCTTATAGGTGATGGTTAAATGTTCTGTCAGTACAAACTGTACTCATTATTTCTTAGGACAAAGTTTTAATTTGACTTCAATGACTGGTATATATTAACCTGGATACCAGACAAACTTAGCCCCGCCCACAACATTTGAGGTCGGGAACTTCGGTCTGGCATCGCTCCGTTGGGGAGAAACTATGCCCGAACAGAAGCTGTTCGGACCAATCAAATTGTCAGGGCGGGCTTTATACGATGATGGACAGATGATCACCGGTAACGTTATCAACCGGTCACCAGAGAGCGCTGCCTGCCGCTGGAGAGCTGATCGTGTTGGTAAGTTCTCCGTGTATCCTTAAATTCTTTTTACAACATTGGCAAAAATCGTTTTTACTCATCTTCTTCTTCTTCTACTTCTTCCAGCGTGCGTGCAGTTAAGTTCTGTTGACAACAACTATGCGTCTCTTAACATACGTCACACACTGCGCTGCTCTGATTGGTTGTAGGTCTATCCAATTGAGCGAAGAGGCATTTTTCCCTGGTTCGGTTGAAACACAGAATCACAGCCCAATGGATCAGACTCATATTCTGTCATCATAAGATGACAACGTCAGGTATTTACTGCTCTACATATCTTTTCTTACAAAGTTGACTGTAGAGAAAAGAGTGAGATTCTCTCAGCACGAGTCTTGACCTCATGATTTTTCATCAAGGTAAAATAAAAGCAACTTCAGCCAAAGTCTGGACCAACAGAAGCAGATCCTAGTTCAGCACCATGGACAGCTCCGACAGAACGAGGTGACGTAAAAAGCAGTTCTGATGATGATGTTGTGAACTATAAGTTCATTATGTTTTCAATTGAATGGACACGTGACCGAGAAGAAATCAGATCATGTGATGATTCACATCTGGATCATGAGAATAAAACAGCTGTTCTGTTTTTATATATTAATGTTGCTGCTGCAAGGAATCGTTGGACTGCATTGTCTCCTTTCCTTTCCTAAAGGACGGTTGATGTTTCCTCGGCTAAAGGAGATAAGTTAGGAAGCATCGAGCCTCCTTTCCTCAACAGTAGTTTGTCCTGACTCTTGCTGAGGGTGAAGGACAGAGGACGTCTCACCATGTTAAAGCCCTATGAGACAAACTGTGAGTTGTGAGTATGGGCTATACAAATACAATTTGATTGATCGACTGATTGAGAGAATTTCAGAGATCTTATTCTGAAACAGTTCAGAAGGTCCCGAAGGAAACGATCAGACTTTTTAATGAAGCCAAGAAACTTCATCACCCTTAATGGCGGACGTGTCGAGTTTCATCTCACACATCGAGAACCTTCAGACTAACAAACACACAAACACACAAACACACACACGCTCACGCACACGCGCACGCACAGACAAACACACACAGTGTTAATCCTTCGTCAGCTTCAGCCAATCAAAGTGCTCCGTCCGTTTCCGATGATTGTATTGTTTTTATGATTGATCGAAGTTATGCTGACGTCATGTTCATGCGAATCAATATCTGATAATCAAAAATGGATAACTACGTCATCCTGATCACATCAACACGAGAGAACAGCTGATTATCAGAGAGAGAGAGAGACGCTGCACAGGCCGCAGCCAGCTCCACCCCCCCCCCGTCCTCCATCCGTCCTCCACCACCCTCCATCCATCCTCCTCTCTTACCTTCTCTTGTGCGCGGTTCAGACGTTTCTGCACGTTTTTGGCGAATATTCCTGTTTTTATTTCCGCCATAATGACCGCAAAGATAGAGAGAGAGAGAGAGAGAGAGAGAGAGAGAGAGAGCGAGAGAGCGAGAGAAAGGCGGATTAACAGCGAACGGCTGACAGGGGGGAGGGGTCTGTGCGTGTGTGGGCGTGCATCGAGTGGGACACCTTCTACTTCCTGTTGCGTCATAACAATGTCCAGTCACTCTTTTCTGCACGTAAATAAAATATTAGGTTTAATAAAAACATTCAGGAGGATTGACCTCTAAAGTTTTTCTTCCTTTACAAATCTATAATCTAAAGAAATTAATTAAAAATATATATGTACAAATGCACACATTCATTAAAAACACAATGTAAAGAAATTTCCACATGAAAAATCTTCCAAATTTATGTCCTCAACAAAAAATCTTCCTGTTTGTGTGTTTGTCTGAATGTTAGTGTCAGGTACACATCAGCAGCTGAGCCTCATCAGGTCAAACACAATGTCACAGAGCCTTCTGGACACTAGTTGCTATGGTAACAAGACACATATGCAGATAAGGACAATGGGAATCATCATCATCTGCAATATATTCAATTCATATTATATATTTTTGGTTTAAACCAACCCTTACCCTAATATAGATTATATTCATAATAGCATTTCTTTCTGCTGAGTTTTTGTTTATATTCATATGAACATTTAAAGCCCCTGGAGTCTGAAGTCAGGTGAGGAGGCTGTAGGGTCTGACTTCAACCACCAGAGGGCCTACTAGTGTCACTGTGTGTGTGTGTATGTGTGTATGTGTGTATGTGTGTGTGTGTGTGTGTGTGTGTGTGTGTGTGTGCGCGCGAAAGGTCCATCTGCTCTGTTCACTGTTTTTAACAGAAAATCTTGGTTCAGTCTAAAAATTAATTTCACAGTTTCTGCTCCACGTGAGGTCATGATGACACTGAGTTGAGTCAGCAGTGTGTGTTTGTGTGTCTATGGGGGTGTGTGTATGTGTGTGTGGTATGAGAATCAGGGACACTCTTCTCCCTCCTCTTCTGTCGTGATGTTCATTCAGGAGGAAACACCACAAACAGTTTACTCACTGTGTGTGTGTGTGTGTGTGTGTGTGTGTGTGTGTGTGTGTGTGTGTGTGTGTGTGTGTGACTCATAGGGAAATACCTCTGTGGACAGAGGGTGGGATTAAACAGACTGAGAGGTATAATTACAGTAACTTAGCAGAGAGAGGGAAAGAGTGACCTCGCACCGGACACCAGGACCATAGAGAACCAGTCTGACACCAGGACCATAGAGAACCAGTCTGACACCAGGACCATAGAGAACCAGTCTGACACCAGGACCAGAGAGAACCAGTCTGACACCAGGACCAGAGAGAACCAGTCTGACACCAGGACCAGAGAGAACCAGTCTGACACCAGGACCATAGAGAACCAGTCTGACACCAGGACCAGAGAGAACCAGTCTGACACCAGGACCAGAGAGAACCAGTCTGACACCAGGACCAGAGAGAACCAGTCTGACACCAGGACCAGAGAGAACCAGTCTGACACCAGGACCAGAGAGAACCAGTCTGACACCAGGACCATAGAGAACCAGTCTGACACCAGGACCAGAGAGAACCAGTCTGACACCAGGACCAGAACCACCTTCACCACAACCCCAAGGACTAGGACCATCAGGACAAGAAACGACAGAAGCTCAGAGAACTAGATTCTGGAACAGATCTGCAACAATCCACTAATCCGGAACTGACTGAGGACCTCAGTGAGAACCAGAAGCTGAGACTTATTGACAGTTTAAGGTTTTTAACAGTTTCTTGCAGAACTCTGTTTCTGTTGTTTGTTTCCACTTTTTCAAACATCAGAGACTTGACTGATTCAACTGATACTGGACTCCACTGAGTCACTGAGGATTTGATCTGAGGGATTCTGTGAGTCTCTTTAGCAGAGACGGACATTCAATCTACTGTTTCTACTGACTCGGAGTCAGAGCCCGTCATGTCTTCTCTGTTCTTCTTCGTGGCGATCATCCTCCTTGTCGATTCCTCTCCGGCGGTCTCTCCGACTCCTGAGGTGGATTTGGTGTCCTCCAGTGCCTGTCCGTCCTGCTCTCTGTCTCTAACGAAGAGGAACATCTCTTCATCAGGAGGAGAGAGTGACGTGGTCCAGGCGGTGAAGCGTCACATTCTCAACATGCTGCACCTGAGCACCCGACCCAACCTCACCCAGCCGGTCCCTCGTGCCGCGCTGCTCAACGCCATCAAGAAGCTGCACGTGGGCCATGTGACCAAAGACGGCAGCATTGAGATCCAGGAGGAGGGCTGGGCCCCTGGGACTCCAACACCACCTGAACCACCATCGGAAATCATCATCTTCGCAGAGCCCGGTGAGTCTGACAGCCGATCATAAACCTTCAGCTCATCTTTCAAATTACACCAGTTCAGCGGATCATGTTTACAGTTAGTTAATGACTATTTATACTGTCTGTTGACTTTCACCTGCCAAATTGTTTTTTCTGTTGAACTTCAAGTCATCGACGAAATTGATTGACAGCAGGTGAACCTGTAGATCTGAGTCAGTAGAAACAGAAGAAACAGTAAAAACAGTAAAACTTGGGCCTGAAAATTGTGTTGATTACTTAACAGACCTCTGTTATAGTCAACATGTAATGCATGAAAAAATAAAAGCTGTTCAATAATTCATTCAAACATAAGAGAAACATGTCAACAATATAAAGACTCTATAAAATCTGTGCGAGAAAATAAAATCTGGTTCATGCTTCACTACAGATAAACCAGGTAGGATGAACACAAATTGTTATTGTTCGAACCTCATCCGCATCATAGACTGTTACACACAATCTAACGCACAAAAACTATACAAAGTGACAATACAATGAAAGAAATGTGAGAGTATTTTGTAGAAATGTTAGAGGAGGGATCACTAATCACAAGGAATAAGTTTGTGATCAAACAGGTTGTTTACTGTATTTCATGAATCAAAATTGATCATTGAAGGTTTTATCTTTTGTACCTTTTTTTTGGAGTTAAATCTATGACTGTTACATCTGTTACATCCTGTTACCGTCCAGAGCTCCAATGTGTTGGGGGGTGGGGGGGCTGGGGTGAGGGAGGATGTTTGTATCTAATTCACTAGATTTGACTGATGCTGACGGTGGCATCTTCTAATCTGTAAAGAAGGTTCTTAGGGTTTTATGAGGTTTGTCAGACAGAGTCTGTGCTTCTTTCTTTTCATTCATTCTTTCATCTGCTCAGACCTGAACACACCTGGTGCATTATTTTAATGATAATCATTAGCTGAAGTTTAGTGGAACAGCTTTTAATCTTCTCATGTTATTGTGAATGTGAACAAAGTCGTGACCAATCACTGTCCTGTGACTGGTTTGCTTACATAAATGTACATAAAAGCTTTGTGCTATAAATAGTTGTCTGTTCTGAAAAGTTCTTTAATTAAAAGCTTTGCCGACAGTAACGAGGCGGGGGGGGGGGGGGTCGAATACCGCGTGGTCTGAGGCCGTGAATAATTTCATTCAGATGAATCTGGGCCTCGGTAATTAAACACAGGGGTGGGGGTGGGGGGTGGGGGGGGATACTAGTGTCCTTGTTCCCTGAAATCAGGCCTCTTCTTTTTTTAGTGTCTCAGCTCATGAGGATAAGAGTATATTTAGAGGCAGCGGCCCAGCTCACTGTACTATTGTTAATGACATTTTCTTTGTTCATTCAAATGAAAGGAAGTTCAGACAGGGGGTCAAAGGTCATTGATGTTGATAAATGTTGTTTACTTCAAGAGAAGATCAGAGTTGGATTGTTTCTAACTTAAACCAAGTTTTGTTCTCTGTACGTCTGTACGTTTTAAATGATCAGACTGAGCTAAGAGGTCAAAGTCAAATCTTAATTAAATAAGTGAATATTTCAACAACTGATTCAGTGAAAAGATTTCACACTGTAGGGACACGTAGAAACCAATTCAACCCTAAACGAATGGAGCCCTAACCATTTAGATCATGTCTTTGATTTTACAGATTAACTTTAATGTTCATGGTCATGAATAAAGTGCTTCATGCTGATGGATAAAGTTAATTCCTGCTAATATGTTACCAGGCTAACTGTGTTGTCTGGTGCAGGTGACTCTCAGAACATGATGACCTTTGACATCTCGAAGGAGGGCAGCGGCTCAGCGGTGGTGGAACAGGCCAATGTCTGGATCTTTCTGAAAATGTCAAAGGGAAACCGAGTGAAGCGGAAAGTGTTGCTGCGGCTGCTCCAGCATGACCAGGACCAAGATACGGAGCAGGAGTGTGTTTCAGAGAAGATGGTGGACACCCGTCGTAGCGGCTGGCACACGCTCTCCATCCCTCACAGCGTTCAGAACTTGTTGGATGGCGGCAGCCGCTCCCTCAGCCTGAGGGTTTCCTGTCCGCTGTGTGTCGAGGCTGGAGTCTCACCTGTCCTGATGCCTGCCAACAGCGAGCGAGCAGGAGGTCGAGATCAGTCTCATCGACCGTTCCTCATGGTGGCCCTCCGAGCCCAGGAGGAGGCGATGCAGCGACGAGTCAAACGAAGTCTGGAGTGTGATGGAAAAATACCTGTGTGCTGTAAAAGACAGTTTTATGTGAACTTTAAAGACATTGGCTGGAACGACTGGATTATTGCTCCATCAGGTTATCATGCCAACTACTGTGAAGGCGACTGTCCGAACCACATGGTGAGCCTCAGCAGCTCATCGCTCTCCTTCCACTCAACAGTCATCAATCATTATCGCATGAGAGGCTTTGGCCCGTTTCAAAATATCAAGTCCTGCTGCGTGCCGACCCGGCTGCGCGCCATGTCGATGCTTTACTACAGCGAAGAGCAAAAAATCATCAAGAAAGATATTCAGAACATGATCGTGGACGAGTGCGGCTGCTCGTAAACAGTGACCATGACGTGAGAAACACTTTGAAGACAAAAACATCACATCAGCACTTTCACATGAAAGATTGTTAAAAAAACTATTTATGTTTAGTGATGACGTTGTTTTTGTTATTCTGAGAACCTGTTTTCCACATTGGAACAACCCGAAAATATTATGCAACAAATGTGTCGTGTCTTCATACTTGGTTTGTCCGTTGTTTTTTCATGTTTTATATTGTCATAGAAAATATGAGGGAATTCTTTTTGATGTATTGATGACTGGTTCAACTTGTCTAAAAAATCTCTAATGTTACTTGAAGAAATTTAGTTAAACCAGCTGTTGGAGCCAAACATTACTCTTATATATTATTGTTATTATTATTATAATTATTATTTGTGAAAAGTAACGATTCCTGGAAATGTTGTATCAGCTTCAAAGTTGAGAGGGATAAGACGAGAGCCAAAGACAGATGATGCTGAAGATGAAGACGATACATTTTTCTGAAATATAAACAAAAACGTCAGTCAGTGAATGAATGTGTCGGTTAACAAATGTGAGAAAGTAAACGAGTGTGATTCCATTTTACGAGTGTGAATCAGTTAATGTGTGTTATTTGTTAAATGAGTGTAAGTCCGTTAACAAGCGTGAGTCAGTTAATGTGTGTTAGTCTGCTAACGAGGGTAAGTCACAAGTCGTAAACAAGTGTGAGTAAGGTAATGAGTGGGAATCAGTTAAAGTGTGTGAGTCAGTTCATCATTAATCAGCCACTTTGAGAGCTTTGAAAAGCGCTATATAAATACGATGTATTACTATTATCATTATTAAAATAACTGTCTGTTTTTATCGTTTGGTCTCGTTTTTCTTCCAGATTTAAAAAAAACTGAAATTATCAAATCGTATAACTCTTTTCTTTGTATGACCCTATTGTTCTTCTGTGGTGATGTGGGACTTGTGGTAAATAAACATTTAAAAACATGTTTGAACTTTAATCCCGATAAAATCAACAGTCAATATTTTTTCATCTCATCAAATGGAAAATAACTGAATCTGATAATGTAATGATATGAATGATGTCAATGTAAATTAGCATTGGTGAGGAAACCACATGGTTTGATAAACACTCTGGAACTTTTCAATATTTCATCATCAACATCTGAGGACGTGACTGAATCTGAGTAACATGAGAATTATCGAACAGTATTCCAAATTTGACTACTTTACTCGAAAACTTTGGCGAGTTTTCTGGATATAGAATAAACAAATCTAAGTCAGTATAGTTATTCCTAAATGAAGAAGAAAGACGCAACCCCAAAATAAATACACCATTTATGGCCACGCAAGATGGATTTAAATATCTGGGTATTAAGATTGCCCCAAAACTTGGCAACATTCTCCCTATAAACTATAACCCTCTCGTAGACGAAGTGACAGAAAAGTTGGACCGGTGGTCTAAATTACCGATATCAATGATTGGTCGTATAAATCTTATTAAAATGTCTATTATACCCAAATTTATATATCTTTTCCAAGCACTCCCGCTTCCATTACCAAGTAACTTCTATAAAACAACTGATAGTATATTTAACCAGTTCATTTGGAACAATAAAAAGGGTAGAATCCGGCTCAAGTTATTATATTTACGCTATGAAAGGGGAGGACTTCGGGTCCCAAACCTGAAATGGTATTATTGGGCTACTCAATTAAGTTCTGCAATGTACTATTTTTCTTCATCCACACCACCTGCAACAAAAATCAGGGTCAGATTTGCCCATAAAGCAGTATTTATACTCCTCAGATATCAAGACACTGAAAAAACAGACAAGAAACCCTTTTGTTAAAAATACAATATCAGTGTGGTATGCAGCACATAACTTTGTTGATGAAACATTAACTTTGTCACAATTTACTCCTATCTGGGGCAACAGACAATTCAAACCTGGTAGATTGGATGGAGGATTCAAATTATGGGCAGAGAAAGGAATCGGGACCGTTTCGGACCTTTACTTTAAAGGTACCCTTTTCAGATTTGATCAACTTTGTCATAAGTACGGAGTTCCTCAAAAACATTTTTTCAAATATTTGCAACTAAGAAGTTTTATAGAATCAAAATCTGAGACATTCATGGCCATACCCCCGCTATCGATTATTCAGAAAACGGTGATTAATATTTTGAATGGTAGAAAACATATATCTAGATTCTATTACCTTTTAGCGGAGTACTCAACAGAATCAGCATCAGATAAATTAAATGCGTGGAGAACAGACACACGTGAAAATATTAGTGAAGAAGATTGGGGAAGAGCATGTTTAAAAGCGCAAAAAAATTCAATTAACACAAGGTTAAAATTGATCCAGTATAAGTGGTTAATGAGGGTTTATTTAACCCCTGCAAAACTCCACCATATCTCCCCTAACATCCCGGATGTTTGTGTTAAATGTCTGACTGAAAAGGGAACTTTGATTCACTGCCTATGGGAATGCTCTAGGATTTTGGTATTTTGGGAAAATGTAGTTAAATGTTTATCACGGATGGTTAAGTGTAACATTCCTTTGACGTCAACAATCTGTATACTTGGAATATACCCCAAGGACTCCATCAGAACAACAAAGCAATCGAAGATGGTTGACTTTGGACTTCTCCACGCAAGGAGAGTGATTGCACTATATTGGAAAAAATGTAGAACCACCATCACTGGCAATATGGAAGAAGGAGTTGATGACTTGTCTTGGACTGGAGAGATTGACATACATTGTTAAAGGTAAACAGGAGGAGTTTGCTTGTATTTGGGAATCATTTATGTCATTTTTGACCAATGAAACGGATAACACTGACTGAACAAAATGTTGTGAACTGATCCTGCCTTTTTTTTTTAATCTTTTTTCTTATTTTTCTTTTTATTTATTTTATTTTTTACTCCATTAGCTTGATGTCTGTTGTCATTGTCCATTTTATTTATTTATTTTTTTCTTTGTCTTTGTGAATGAGTGGCTGTTTGAGGGGATATAAATGAAAATGTTTGTAAATTCTGCATAAAGTTATATATGCACTTGAAACTTCAATAAAAAATATTGTTAAAAAAAAACAAAAAAACAGGAGAATTATCTACTACAGGTAACATTTAAATAAATACAGCCTATAACTTCCTCTTGCCAGTAGGTGGCACTATGATTGTGATTTAAAATGAGCCAGTAGATGTCTTCAGGGCAAGACTCTCATCAGATGTGTGAAGCTTGGTAAAGATCTGAATATCTGGGGTCTAGTTACAATACTACTTTAAATCTTCATGCACAGGGATCTAAATTTGACACGCTGCCATGGCCATGCTTCTTTGTGAAAACCCACAACATTCACAATAAGACATCAACAAGGTCTTCAGGCTGTTCTGATTTGGTCAATGTCCTTGGAGGAGGACATGAAAGTGTTAAAGCAGTTGTTTCCTTTTTCCAATAGGTGGCATTGTGGTTGAAGGTTAACTCTTTATCCTGTCTGGCATGCTATCAGGACTTTAAACTAATTATTATATGAAATCATTATCAGTAAAAGTGGATGTGAAGGTGGGTTAGGGTTAGAGTTAGCTGCGTTCAGGAGGAAGAGTGGGTTTTCCATAAGGTGAAGGCCGGTGGTCAATCCCAATCTTCCCCAGAACAGTGTGACAATGTGTAAAGGAGCCGGGCGTCAAGGCAATGATCAGGAGCCAGTGGAAGGGGTTAGGGTTAGGGTTAGGGTTAGGGTTAGGGTTCGACTAGGACCAAATGTGAGGATGGTTGGCAGAAAATGTCACAAGGTCAAAGAAAGATGGTAAAGAGAGGCTGTAAGGGGTTAGGAAAGGAGGACCACCACAGAACATCCAACTTCATTTACACTCTGCTTTCTTTTTAATAAATTTATAACATAACAGAGTGTGTCAGTTCACTTTGCTGTTTATGTAAAGGTAAAGTATAGTTTACTGTCCAAAAAACTATCAATTTAAACTTAGTTGTGACCTCACTTTAATCTTGAGCAGATCATTCATTTGTGAGGGCCACTGCATATGGCTGCTTCACACAGCAGCTCTGTGTCCCACTTAAACCAGAACCCTCCACAAAGCAAGAGCGGCCTATTTTTCACATGAATAGAAGAAAATAAAAACAACCCCAGGTTTCCTTTCAAGTCTGCAGGTGACAGTGAGTCAGACCTCCACCGAACCCCGTATCCCTCCATCCCTGAAGAGCAATATCTTTATGACCTTCTTTAATGATAAAAACTTAAGTATTAGAAATAAAATCCACCATCTCCTGCCCTCAGTTGAAACTAATACCCGTTCAAGAACAGAAATTATTAGGACAGCTTCTAAACCAACAACTTGTATCTTAGATCCCATTCCTACAAAAGTACTTAAAGATATTCTGCTCCTAATTGATAGTTTGTTACTGAACACAATCAATCTGTCATTATCATCAGGATGTGCCACAGTCCTTTAAACTAGCTCTAATCAAACCCCTTCTATTTACAGAGACTAGAACCGTTCATTAGCATTAAAGGAACCGCCCTGAACTGGTTTAAATCATATTTACCAGAGAAATTAATGATGAGTCATCTGTGCGCTCCAAAGTTAATCATGGTGTTCCACAGGGCTCTGTGCTCAGCACATTTCATTCTCATTATATATGCTTCCACTAGGAAACATTATCAGGAGACACTCTATGCTATGCAGATGACGCCCAGTTATACGTATTGTGACGACCCTCTCAGTCTACCTGCCTGTGTGCCTTGCTGGTGGGTGGAGCTCCAGCCACCTACCTGTCCATCTGGGTGGGCCTTCCCAGAAAGCATAAAGCACTGCTCTTCTGGGAGTGTCTCTGTCTCTCTCAGCCGACCTGCTGCACCAGCCTGAACCCACTTACGTAACATCTCAAACATCAGGTCTCAGATAGATGCAGAAGAACGAGTCCAGGTCTTTGTTCCATCCAGACGTGATGATTGTAATTCCTTATCATCCGGCTCCAGCAGGAAGTCGTGAGAGACTCTGCAGTTTGTCCTAAATGCTGCAGCACGTGTCCTGAAGACAACCAGGGACAGAGACCACATGTCTCCTGTGGTAGCTTCACTGCACTGACTTCCTGTTACATCTAGAATTTAAATTCCTCCTCCTCACCTACATTAATAACATGTCAGCATCAGACCGTAGAGAGCTGATTGTACCTTATCACCACTAGAGCCCTGAGCTCCCAGAATTCAGTCTGTTGTCCCTGAAGTCTCTAGAAGAGGAGGAGGAGGAGGAGGAGGAGGAAGAGGAGGAGGAGGAGGAATGGAGGAGGAGGAGGAGCCAGAGCTTCAGCATCAAGCTCCTCTCCTGTGGAATCATCTCAGCTCACTTCTGGAGGCAGACTCCCTCTGGACGCTGGAGATTCAAACCTTCCTTTAGGATAAAGTTATAGTTGGAGCTGGTCCAGGTTTGTCTCAGATCTTAGTTCTGCTGCTGCAGGTCTAGAAGGTCGGGGTCATGTGACACATGGAGCTTCTCTTTTTATTTCTTCTTCTTTCTCACATTAAAGGTTCAGTGTGTAGAATGTAATGACATCTAATGGTGAAGTTTCAGGTTGCAGCTGATACTCCTCACCTCACAGTTTCCTTTCAAACACTAAGTAGAAACTGTGCTCACCTTCTGTTGTCATAAAACTCACAAGATGTTTAGTTTGTCCAGTTTGGACAATGTGACTGTGTCCAACTGGATCCTGATGTGGATCACAGACTGTGATCATGGACCATAGATCATGGTGGTGGATCCTGATCTATGGTCCATGATCACCACAAGACTTCATGATACACAACATGTCTCCTCATATCTTCAGGAACTCCTCAGTTCATCTGCTCCTTCATCTCTATCAGAAATTATGTAAAACACTTTAAACATGAAGTTACAAACTGGTTCCTAGGATCCTCACATGTGACTCGCTGAGCTTTGTTTACTGCTCATAAAGTTTCTCTGTAGTTTGACTATTGTTGAGTTAAGAACCGAGGAAGTTGCTCCTTGTTAACATCTATGAGACAAACCAGGAATATGTGACTTTACAAATAAAATTTGACTGATTGATTGAACGCAGGACAATCCTCCCTCCACCTCTTCTGATGTCCCCATTCTCACCTCAGTTTTAATCTCAGTTTAATCTCTGTCTGATCATCTTTTAATTTAATTATAAATCCGACAAAATAAGTGAATTGACGTTGATAAAATAAAAGTATCGATAAATGTAAATGTTTGTTTGTGGTTCCCTTCATCTTGTCACTGAAGAAGTTGTATTTTAGTTTGTGTAACGGATGCGCTGGTGTGAAGAGAAACGTGATGAGAGGAGTTTTCATATGAATCAGAGAGAAGGATCTATTTTTTGCGACGAGACACGTCAGTGCTGAGGGAAGGCCTCATCACCTCGACACCACCTCCACCACAAACTGTGACTCTTCATCACACCCACAGTTCAGTCGTCAGGACGACCAACGACTCATCTGTCTCAGTGACGTGACATCATCACACAGAAAGATTAAAAAGTTCATTCATATGAAAATATTTCAATTTTTTAGGAAAAAGTGAAGCCAAATGATTTAAAACAAGGATATAATATAATATTTCTTGAAATTTATAATCAATATCATTAGTTTCGGATTGTATTCACAGCGACGTCATCAGGAGGAGGAAGAGTTCACTAGTTCATCACTGTGTGTGTGTGGGTGGGTGTGTGTGTGTGTCTGTGAGTGGGTGTGTGTGTGTGTGTCTGTGTGTGTGTGGGTGTGTGGGTGTGAACGGTGTGAACTCTCTGTCTTAATAAACAGCGGCCCTCAGCGGACACACTGATACATTACAAAGCAAGTTCTGACTCACAATATAAAACAAGGTGTTAGCAGAAGAGACTGCCGGGCAGCATTGGTGTCATTACCCACTCTAACCCCAAACCCTCATTCCACAGCAGAGCAGATATTCTGTATTGAATATACGAGACACTGTTCAGATGACATTAAACAGAAGTCAGGTTTATATGGATCCCAGCTTACTGAGAATTGAGGGCAATGAAATGGTAGATTCACCTACTTCCAACCAGGAGAGAGTTATGGAGATAGGCAGTCATTAGGAGCAACATCATGACTGAATGGAAAAAACAATGAGATAGGAAAAGGATCATCTATATCAAAGAAAGCTAAAAGTTGGAGGAATGAAACAATCTTTACAACAGCAGAGAGCAAAGAGTCATATCAAGTTTAAGATCAGGACTCACAGGATTAAACAGAGTAATGGATTTAATATCATCCATCAGTGTGAATGTGGCTCAGAGGAGGGGCCACCTGCCATTAAACAAAAAGAAGAAGACGAAGAAGAAGACGAAGACGAAGAAGAAGAAGACAAAAAGAAGAAGAAGAAGAAGAAGAAGAAGAAGATGCTTGAAAGGAGGAAGAAAAAGGGCAGACAGGTGCTACTGTTTTCATTCTGCAGTTAGACATAGCAATTAGAAAACGAGTCTGAGATCACCTGTCAGTTTATACAGCACAATAACAATTGCCAGTATAAGAGCAATACAATCATCATGCAGACAGGTATTACCAATGACATTTTTCATATGATCCTCAAGTTATGTCAGCAATACCTCCTTCATATGGGTTCCAGCTCACATGGGAGTGGAAGGTAATGAAAAGGCAGACCTATTAGCAAACAGTCATTAAAACGAATGACAATCCACAATCAGGTACCACTAAGCCAGGGGAAGGCAACCTTACTATCGAAAGAACCATTTTGACCCCTCTTACCCCAAATTAAATCTGTATGGAGCCGCAGGTCAAGTTATATATATAGTTATACAATATATATAAAAACTATATCTTTTTGCATTTATTAAATTATAAAACGACAATAAAAAAACTGTTGACGTTTTTCTGCTATTTTTACCTGCTACAAAAAAGGAAAACAACAAACTCTTATGAAGAGGAAAACCAAATATATGTGTAGGCATACTTTGAAATAAATGAAACACAGAACTATGCTTTATTTGCTCATCTCCAGCTTGGTACTTTTCAACAGATGCTATGTGCTTGCTCTTGAAATGTCTTGACATTTTTTGACGATTTATCCTTGGTTATCCATGGTTAGTTTACCGAGGCCGGGTCGCTAACTATGGATTAGCAACCTGCAGGGAAGATCGCGGGCCGTAGACGTTATAGGATGTGACGCATATTTTGGTTTTCCATGACGGCCTGATACGATGATGATTTAAAAAATTAACGTAATGTAACCCTAACCCTAACATCATATGAAGACTGATTTGTTAAGTTCACCGTTCGCTATAAATATGCGCAACATGCACAACACTGCACACGGAGCCACTGCAGAGGGGCTGAAGAGCCGCATGCAGCTCCAGAGCCATGGGTTGCCGACGCCTGCACTCGCAAAGCAGAAATGAAAACCATCATTAAAGAATACACCACTTACAAAACATGGCAAGAATACTGGGATTTAAACAACACAGGAAGACATTTGTAAAAAATCACGTATGCACTGGTGAGAGGAGCAGAAGAGAGAAAGTCGTTACCTGTCTGAGTCTTACAGGATTAGACGATACACTTCATAAAAAAAGCAAGCACCCAAATGGTTTCTGTGAAAACTGTAAACAACCGGATACTGTCACTCATGTAATAATAGAATGTAATAAATATAATGAACACAGAAAGGAATTAATATCATAATTAAATGACGAAATGCAAAATATCACATTAAAAAAATTTGTTAGGAAAGACATAAAAAATATACAAATATACATGATCTTCTACTATTAAGACAACTATTTAAGAGTATTTAAGGAAAGAATGTAATTTAAGGTTATTCTTATATATTTTTGTTTGTTTACTGCCAATCTACTGATCCACCCTCCAGAACAGCCAATATACACCTGAAGAAGAAGAAGAGGCCGCTAGGTGTCGCTGCAGCGACCTGGAGGAGAGCCTATTTACTTCCGGTTCCGGTTTGATTCCTTGGCGGTTCCCCGTCTCCTCTGAATCTCCGGTTCTTCTTCCGCCTCCCAAATGAACCGTGGCCCGTTCAGACCTCAGCGGAGTCCCGGAGCTCCAGGGCCGGCTGGAAGGTTCCCCTCCCCCGGCTCCAGCTGGGGTTTCCCCGGAGCTCGCTCCCCGTATGGAGGCTCCGGACATCGAGGAGCTTCACCCCGGGGCTGTGGCGCTTACTCCCCGGGTTCCCCGGTATACTCTCCGGGTTCCGGTCGAGGATACCGGGACGGTCCTCCCGGTGGGTTCGGCAGCGGATCCCGGTGCTTCCCAGGACAGATGCGGGGCAGAGGCGACGGTTTCCGGCGGCCTCAGTCCTTCAGTCCCGGTTCAGCTCAGAAGTTCCAGGTGAGTTCCAGAGCTTCAGTGGGTTCACTAACCCGGTTCACTAACCCGGTAACCCGGTTCACTAACCCGGTTCACTAACCCGGTTCACTAACCCGGTTCACTAACCCGGTTCACTAACCCGGTTCACTAACCCGGTTCACTAACCCGGTTGAAGCGCTGCTCAGCTGGTGATGGGTTAGTTATGTTAACTGTTGAGTCCGTGTTAACTGTGGAAGAGGAAAAAGACGTTTAAAGTTTAGCAATTAAATATGAATCACTGACAGGGATGTAAATGTAAACATTTAAATGACAGAGTGGGTCCATGGAGCGGCTCATTCTGCGCATGCATTAATGTGTTAAAAAATGAACACTTTAATTCCACAAATGAATTATCCCACGTTCATTGTTATTGTTATTAGTAACTAATGTGTTTACCTGAAATGATCGATGATTGATTTTCTTGTTTGTGTTTTCAGTCTTCAGATGCGTCGGTGGAAAAATATTTCAGTCCATCGATGGTTCAAGATCCTTGGAGACATCTGCAGCCACTGACAACAACAGATGCATCACACAACAGACACACAACATGACAACTCACATAACAGTCACAACATGATGATGACGACACACAACATGAAGAGGAACAACAGATGTTCTGACAGAAAAGAAATAAACATCAGTTACGAGACTGTTTGTCATCAGGTGTTGTTGTTAATGTCTTGTTGTTACTTTGTGTTTTGTTTGTGTTGGTTGTGCATAAGTTCTGTTTGCGTTATTATTATTTTTTTTTCTCTTTCAGGATTGATTTTAATTTAGGATCATTACTTTGACCGTTTTCTAAATTAACAGGTTTTTTTTAAGAAAACATTTAAACAAAGTTTGATTATTTTTCACATGTTTCAATCAGTTTGTAAAAAGGTTGTAAAATTAAAAACTTTTAAACTGGAGTTTGTTCCTGTTTTATTTTGAAACATGAGTAATGTGACGGAGCCCACTTGCAAGTCTCTACGACATTCCGTTGTTTAGTTCAATTACATTTTTCAATTGTATTTGTATAGCACTGAGATCTTTAAAGTTATAGAGAAACCAACAGTTCTCTCAACGAGCAGCTCTGACGACTGGTGGCGTTTTCTGTGAATCAAGCACAAAGTCAAACACTTTTCTCTCTGTAAATTGAATCCAGCATCTGCAGATGGACTCACAGTACACATCAGCTGGATGACATGTACAAATGAGAAAGAACAGATCAGAGTTGTGTTCCCCTGGTGTCTCATCAGGGTGGGACCTATCCTGCCATGTCTCTGTGGAAGACCCCAGATGTGAGATCCCAACGATTTGCAAAGAGACACATGGCGGCTGTGGCTAAGGGGTAGAGCGGTCGTCCTCCAACCCGAAGGTCGGCAGTTCGATCCCCAGTCTGACCCATCTGCATGCCGAAGTGTCCTTGGGCAAGATGCTGAACCCTGAATTGCCCCTTGTAGAACAACAAAGTGCTGCCATAGATGCTCTGTATGAATGTGTGTGTGGGTGAATGTAAAACAACTGTAAAGAGCTCTGAGTCATCAAGACTAGGAAAGTGCTATATAAATACAAATCCATTTACCATGAAGTAAATGTCTCTGAGAAATAGATTGTAAACCTAAAGTTTCCCTTTTAGATGAACAAACTGGTCAATTTTCCACACACACGTCTGCTCATCACATCCACAAATGACAATTTCCATTACAAGATAAAAAACTGACTGGAAGAAAGAATCAAACTCAATGTGGGAGAGAGAGAGGAGGTATAGTTGTGTAACCATCATGTTCAAGCTCTGACAGACGGGTTATAATGAAAACAATAAGAGTGACCAGCATGGGATCTAGAGCCTTCAGTCGCCCCCCCCCCTCCTCTTGATCTCCCTCCCACTGGACATTCACAACACTAACTGTCTCCATTTTTAAAGCAGATGTGAAAAGTCTCTTTAGAGGCCCCATATTTTACCCTTTGGGATTTCATTTGAGGTGTTGGTCCCTAAGATGATGTATCAGTGGTTTAAAGTGGACAAACTGCTGCAGTGTGTCCATGTCCTCTCTGGAGCCGAAGACCTGCCTCTTGAGCCCCTCCTCTGATTGGCTGACTGCCCTTTGAGTGACAGGCGACCAGGGCCAAACGGGCATAGACACAAAACGGGATGTGAAGAAACGCCACCACCAGGAATTGGGTTGCCACCTCAGGCCCACAGCACCTGACCAACAATAAAAAGATATTTAAAACATGTCATGGTTGAAAACAACAACAAAAAAAAAAGCAGCAAAATAAACCAAATACAAACCTATATAAACACAACGTAAATGGGATTAAGTGTTACTTAAACCCCAATGAAAATTTATGAAACAAAACAAAGCAAAAAAAAGGGAGTGGGGGGGAATATAGCACAGAGGAGACAGTTTTTTTTAGAAAACTTCTGGAAGGGAAGGGGGGGGTTTGGGGCTGCCTAGGATGGTACGAAAGCAGCCAGGAGGAAAAATAAGATAAGTTAGTTTATTGAATCAACAGGAAGTGTACATAAAAGAAATTGGCGTAGTGGCAGAGATGGCGCCCTTTCCCCGACATAGTGTAATGTAATGCACGGGCACACACGAGGACCTCTGGTGATGCTCCTAAGCTGGTAATAATACCTTTATAGCATGTTGAAATTACAGATACATGGACCCAAATTAAAGAACAATGCAATTACAGGATAGAACTTTGTAATTACGTAAAATGAACCATGTAGAGCATTTTATTATGTTTGTTTCTCTCGTCGGAGGGAGGGTTAGATAAGGGATGAAAGCACATAGGAGAAGGAGATATTCTTGAATAACGTTTTTTGTGAATGTCGGAGAGACTTGGAAAGTGGTTCAGTCTGGACTAATTTGGGTCCTGCAGATCGATTGGTACCACCCCTGAGCTTGAGCGACATTCGGAAGGGGTCGAACGACGAAATGCCCAAAAATCCGAGGAGATATTCTTGAATAACTGTTTTTATGAAGGTCGGAGAGACTTGGAAAGTGCGTCTGTCTATACTAATTTCGGGTACGGCGCATCGATTGGTACCATTCGAGCTTCTACGACCTTCGGAAGGGGTCGAACGAGCAAATGGTAAAATTGACTTATTCTGGGAATGTCAACACGTCAGCTGACGGAGATATTCTGGTTAGGTTTAGGCTTGGGGAAGGGTTAGTTAGGGTTAGTGTATGGATTCAGGTCAGGGTTAGGCCTCTCTGCACTCTTACCTGTCATGTTGAAGGAAGTGGAGCCCGATGTGTATCCAAAGCACTGCCTCCTTGGCCCCCCCGGGCACCTCCTCTGCTCCATACACCGCACGGCCCCAGAAGATGCTTTACTATCATTCTAACAAGCGACTTACCTTGGAAATCTCCATGATTGGTCTAAATTGCTGATTATCTGTGGGGAACATCTATTCTGTGTGAGGCCACGTTTGTTATGGTTTTTTCTGATTTTGGAATTTTATATGATAAAAGGATCTTTATTATGAGAACTCTCTCTTGGGATGGTAAATATCCTAAAATTTGAAGTTTGGGTGGCTTATTTGCAGAGATATTTAACAAAAACGGGATTTTAATTAAGCACTCCCATCATGCATTGCTTGCTGAGGAGATATTCTTGAATAACTTTTTTTGTGAAGGTTGGAGAGACTTGAAAAGTGCGTCTAAATAAACTAATTTGGGTATTGCGCATCGATTGGTACCATCCCCGAGCTTCTACGACCTTCGGAAGAGCAAATCGCCAAAGTGGGCAGGGTTAGGTTAGGGGAAAATTAACCCGCCTCCTTTAAAAAGGTGGCGGGAGGTGCACGGTCCTTCACTCCAGGGGGCTCCCTGGTCCCCATTTGTCACAGGTCCTGTGCTCTTAAGTCTGTCAGTTAGAATTAGTCATGTGTTGTCCCCATTATGAGTATCTGTGAGAGCTTGTGTCCCTGCTTTTATATCCCATCTAGCTCCTCCCCTTTGCAGAATTTCCCATTCCAGAATTTCCCAGTTCCTTGGCATCACAGTTTTCCATCATACTCTCAAACCATTACTATACTTTTGTTGTGAATCCAGATTAATAGCTCCAGTTATATAATATTTGGGATTTTTTATCACCTACATAACCATACTACACCAAGTTGGGTGGGGCATTTCAGTGTACTTTTTGCCATATTTTTGGTCTATACTCCTGTTACTTCCCAATTAAAGATTTTCAAACCTATTGGTGTGGAGTCTTCGTTTTCGTTCAACAACAAAGTAGTTGGGTGAGGTTATTACAGATAAATTGCCCTGCTTAGGGGTTAGAGGTTAGGTTCAGGCAAGGGGTCCTATGGTTAGGGTTAGAATAGAGGGTCTCTGATTAGGGATAGGGGTTTCATGACTGTCTTCTCAAATTTGAGTTGAAGTCCAGAACATCTGACTAAGAGTCATTAAAAGCACAAGAGGGTTAGGGTTAGTCTGTCAGTTAGAATTAGTCATGTGTTGTCCCCATTGTGAGTCTCTGTGAGAGCTTGTGTCCCTGCTTTTATATCCCATCTAGCTCCTCCCCTTTGCAGAATTTCCCATTCCAGAATTTCCCAGTTCCTTGGCATCACAGTTTTCCATCATACTCTCAAACCATTTTCTGTTCTCGCTCAGTCACAATCATAAGAAAAAAATAAAGTAATGACGATGCGTTTGACTTTGTTTTTAACAAAAAATCTCTGCAGGCCACACTCCAGGACGCCCGACGGTGTGACGTGGGGCCCTTCTGATACCCGCTTTGGGGCAGTTCTCGGGTCTGGGTCTCAGCGACCCGAAGACGCTCAGCGTTGAGGCCCGTCTCTTCGATCAGGGGTCTCCGTGACCCCGATGCTTGTGACGTCGGGCCCGCCTGGCCGCCCGCGTTGTCTAACCGAGCCTGTTCTCGCTCAGTCATAATAATTTAAAAAAAATAAAGAAATGACGATACGATGGCGCGCGTTTGAATTTATTATTTTCTTTTTAATCTCTGCACGCCACACTCCAGGACGCCCGACGGTGTGACGTGGGGCCCTTCTGATACCCGCTTTGGGGCAGTTCTCGGGTCTGGTTCTCAGCGACACAAGGACGCTCGCCGTGGAACTCGCCCGGTTGCCAGCGTTATGTACTCGAGCCTGTTCCTGCTCGGTGAGAAGAAGAAGAAGAAGAAGAAGAAGAAGAAGAAGAAGAAGAAGAAGAAGAAGAAGAAGAAGAAGAAGAAGAAGAAGAAGAAGAAGAAGAAGAAGAAGAAGAAGAAGAAGAAGAAGCAAACAAATTTTTATAATTTTGTATCGCTGCACGACACACGCGAAGATGCGAGACGGTGTGACGTAGGGCCCGTCTCTTGTCGTTCGTGGGGGTCTCCCTGACCCTGAGAGTCGCGACGTCGGCCCCGCCCGGCGGCCCGCGTTGTGTGCTCTAGCCTGTTCTTGCTCAGAAGAAAGACAAGAAGAAGAAGAAGAAGAAGAAGAACAACAACAAGAAAACACATTTTTATAATTTTGTATAGCTGCACACGACACACGCAAAGACGTAGGGCCTGTGTCCTGTCGGTCGGGGTCCCCGTGACCCTGAGACTTGCGACGCTGGACCGACCCGTCTCTCTCCGTTGTGTACTTGAACTTGCTCGGAGCGGGGCTGCCACGGAGGCTGCGGCGGCGGCTGTGGCGGCGGCGGCGACGCCCAGGTCTGGACAGGAGGCCGGGCCCTGGGGTTGTTGTTGTTGTTGTTGTTGTTGTTGTTGCTGTCGTTGTTGCTGTCGTTGATGTGGCTGCAGTGCTAGGGCCGGAGGGTCGCGGTCGATGTCTGTCAGCGCGGCGGCGGCGGACGCTTCGGTGCGGGGGACGCGCTCCCTCCGCACGATGTACGGAGCCACGAGAGCCTTTCCCAGCTGCTCGAGGAACACCCTGCGCTTGTTCCGCTTGCACGGCATCCAGTCGGGGTTGACCTCTCGCCATATCACGAAGGCGTTGTAGGCAGAGACGTCGAGGATGTGGTGGAAGACGCAGGGAGACGGGGTACTCTCCCTGCGTCCCACTGACCAATCACACAGGCCTCACTCTTTCCCCAGTTCACTTTTGCTGACGAAGCCTTCGCATACAATGACAGACTGCCCTCTAATTCTTGTATGTCTTCCTGATCCTGGACAAAGATGTTCACGTCATCCGCATACGCTGACACTACTATCGGGGGGGCTGTGAGCCAGCTCAGGCAGACGCAGGCCTTCAGCCGAGTCCTGAGCCGACACAGGAGCGGTTCGATGGCCACGCTGTAAAGTTGGCCTGAGATGGGGCATCCCTGCCTTGTCCCTCTTTCGACTGGTACAGATCTGCTCAGCCCTCCCCCCACCTTCACAACACAACACGTATCATTATATAATAATTTCACCCAGGACTGAAAATGCTCCCCAACACCAAAAGCCTGCAGTGTGGCAAACAAGAATGAACGATCAACACGATCAAATGCTTTTTCCTGGTCAATGGAAATTATGCCAATATTAATATTATACGTTGTACACAGATCAAAAATGTCTCTCATTAAAAAAACAAATTGTCCTGCATTGACCTACCTGGTACACAATAAGATTGGTCAGCACCAATAAACACTTCCATAAAAACCTTGAATCTATTTGCTAAAACCTTAGATAAAACCTTATAGTCACTACATAAAAGAGAGACGGGTCTCCAGTTTTTCAACAGGGTCAGATCCCCTTTCTTCGGCAGGAGTGATATTACAGCTCGTCTGCAGGAGGCTGGAAGAAGCCCCTTCCCAAACGACTCCTTCAAGACATCCAGCAGATCCTGTCCCATAATGTTCCAGAAATGTTTTAAAAAATCTGCCGGTAATCCATCCAAACCTGGTGACTTGCCTGCAGCCATCTGCGAAACTGCAGTGGTCAGCTCCTCCAGCGTGATGTCCGAGCTCAGGATGTCCCTCTCACCTGGACTCAGCTGTGGGAGGTCCTGCAGCAACTCGGCCACAGCTTCAGCGTCACACTCCTCTGACCCAAACAGGTCGGTATAAAACTCCACCGCGTGTCTCCTCATCTCGGCTGATTCTGCTGTTATATTCCCATCCGGCAGCCGGAGACCCACCATCTGCTTCCCCTGGGCCACCGATCTCTCCAGATTAAAAAAGAAAGTGGTGGGTGCGTCTATGTCTTTTAATTTCTGGAACCGAGCTCGAACCAGAGCTCCTTTGGCCTTCTCCTGGAGGAAGGAGTTTAGTTGTTGTTTTTTTGCTTTTAATGTTGTTAGGAATTTCAAACTTTTAACTATAGGTTGTGTCTGAAAGAACTCTTAATAATAAAGCTAGAGGTAGTTTTAGCTAGATATAATGCACATACAAATTAATTTAATAACCGTTGCTGTTTAGTGCCAATAATGTATCTTTTAGTTGTCCTCATAATTAACTTCTTGGATATTAAAGCATATTTTCATTAGCTGTATTCAACATCAGACAGAATTCAAGGAGCTGTCCTTTCTGGGGCAAAGTCAGTATGACATTGTTTAGTTTCGAGGATGCGAATGTTTACACATTCACAGTCCACATTGTTTTGATGGAGCAGACACACAATAATAGTTTCTCAAACCATAATGGCACTGACTCAGTGGGTCAATAACATTACCTTATACAAATCTTTATTTTCAACCTTTCGCTTATCATATTTAATATTTGGAATTTGCTAATAATGTTTGTACGTCACAAGGATGGTCAGTCTAACAGCTGTCCTGATAGGAGAGTCGAAGAGAGTTTGTTATGGTTAAGTTGGTGCAGCCGAGATGGCTGGAGCAAGACATTTTCTACTCAAGGCTAAATTACGAGACAACATCAGACTGTCAGGGTAGATAGAGTTGCCCTAGCAACCGTCAGAGTAGCGTAGGAGCATGACGGAGAGCTGCTGCTATGTCACTTCCTGGATTCGGTAACAAGAGGCGTGGGACTGCGGCTGGACCAATAAGGGAGATCCAAAGTGATTTGCGGTGACTCTCCTCCAAATATTCATAACCAATCACATCAATTCTACTGTTATAATTATACACAGCCCCTGCTGTTCGGGGCCATTTTCATCTTCCTACTGCTAACTTAATTAGCATAGGCTGTGATAATTGTCCATAGCTATGAATAACTCTTCATTGTATCTTTAAATAAAACATTTGATTGAACCAAAATCTTGGATAAACCAATAAACCAACACGCCTTAACAATGTCTCCGTGTTGGTAGGTACACTTTCCAGCTCCTTTATGTCGGCCTCTAGCTGCTCCATCGCTCTTTTAATGTTCCCTGAAGAGTACGCAGTGTATTGCTGGCAGAACACCTTAATTTGACCCTTGCCAACCTCCCACCACTGACTCAGGGAGGGAAACAACTCTTTCTTTGATTCCCAGTTGGCCCAGAACAGTTTAAAATTCCCACAGAAATTTAAATCCTTTAAAAGCTTAACATTAAAATGCCAGAAGGATCCAGGCTTTCTAGCAGGAGATAAAAGTAGATCTACTAGAACTAGATGATGGTCTGTGAAACCAACCGGGTGAATTTGACAGTTTGTCACACGGGTGATAAAAGGAGCGGATATGTAAAATCTGTCCAGCCGGGCACCACTGATCCTGCCGTCTGTTATCTTTATCCAGGTCCACTGCCTGGCTGAAGGATGCTGCCTCCTCCACGGGTCCACTAGATCTGCCTCCTTGACTGTCTGGCCCAGGAAAGAGGAGGACTGAGGATGGAGCTCCTGTCCTGTTCGGTCCAGATTGACATCTGTGCAGTAGTTCCAATCCCCCCCCATTATCATACATTCCCCTTGACCCACACTACCCAACATGTTTTTTAATAATTTAAAAAGAGTAACCCGTTCAGGACCTTGGTTGTGTGCATACACGTTGATTAAATTAAAACTAATACTGTGTATTTCCACTCTTATAGTCAGAAACCTGCCTGCCACGCTCTCTGTGCTGGATAGAATTGTCATGTTTAAAGAGGGAGAAAATAACACAGCGACTCCTGCGCTCAGGTTAGAGCCATGGCTGAGTACGTGCTGCCCCCCCCACCATACTCCCCAGTCTGTCTCATTCAGGCAATCACTGTGAGTCTCCTGTAAAAAAAGGACATCCAGCTTTTTTACTTTAAAAAGTTCTGATACTAAAAACCTTTTCTGAGCACTTCTACCCCCGTTAATGTTTAATGAGTCTACCCGTAATGCCATGAGAGGATCAAAAATACAGCTTAAAAAGACAAACAGGTAAACACAGCAGAAAGAAAACACCCAGTGATGAATGGTCATGGTCAATTTTATTTACAACTTTTTCTTCTCTTGGATCCCATCTTACATGGTAGACCTTTTTTAGCAGCAGTGACATGCTTCCTGAGCCTATACCTTCTTTTCTCATCCAGGACATCCGTCCCCACCACCTTCTGCAGGGTACTGACTGTCTGGATGAACTTTTTTATGTCTGGGAAGTACTCCCCTACCTCCACTGCTTTGCCAAATGATTCATCCAGAAACTCATTGACCTCTTTTAATGAATATAAATCCGCGCTTAGTGAGACGCTGTCAGCTAGAGACGCATTGTCAGATTCATAATCTTCCTCCACATCCATCTCACTAACCTGACTGTTGTTTACTTCAGACTGTACCGGTTCTGCCTGCTGTGCAGGACCACACTGCATCTCCTGTTGTTGCTTGGCAACAACCACCTTTTCTATTACAACCTGTTTCTCACATCCCTTCTTCGACCTCACCGCAGCCACCGGCACTACCGCCACCGGAACTGCCTCCGCCGCACCGGGAGCCGCAGCCACCGGCACCACCGCCGCCGGACCGGGCTCCGCCGGAACCGCTGCAGCAGAACCAGCAGCCGGAGAGGACGCAGCAGCACCGGCCGACCGGCCCCACGCAGGCCGAGTCACCCCGGCGCTGCCCTCCCCTCCATCCGCTCCAGCGGCCCCCCCCCGCCCGTCTTCCGTTCGGGCACGTCACTTTCTTGTGTCCCACTTCTCCACACTGAAAACACTTCATGCTCCCCGAGCTCGCATACACCATATAGAACTGCTCCTCGTAGCGAACCCGGAAAGACACGTCTAGTGTCTGAGACTCGTTCTCCAGAAACATAAAAGCTTGTCTCCTCAGAGACTGGACGTGCTTCAGCTTCGTGTCTCTGCAGCCCAGAGCCACCGCGCGGAACCCACTCCCGAACTTCCCCAACCGCCTCAGCTCTCGCTCCAGAGCTTCATTGGGGATGAAGGGGGGGACGCCGGACACGTTGATCTGGGTGGAAGCTACCGCTGGCGGGGACACTTGAATAAACTCCTCCTCTAAAGTTAAACCGCTTTCAATGAGCTTAGTGACAGTGTCCAGATCTTTAAAAAAGATCACCAGAGCCTTGTTCATCCTGGAAGCGTAGGAGATGTTCTCATGTCCCACCTGCTCCCCCACGGCCAGCAGCACCTGCTCCACCGTGGAGCTGAGCTGAGGCACCAGCCTAACGCCATGTCTCAGGGACATCGGCGGCGTCCCTGCGGACGCCATCCCCGCCACGAGACACGGCAAACACACAGAAAAACTACACTAAACGTACACAAACACTACAAAACAATGAACATACAATAAACATACAGAAACCTGAATACGTTTGAACGCGTCTTCACAACTACACCTCCACCAACGAAGAAGAAGACGAAGAAGAAGAAGAAGAAGAAGAAGAAGAAGAAGAAGAAGAAGAAGAAGAAGAAGAAGAAGAAGAAGAAGAAGAAGAAGAAGAAGAAGAAAAAGACTCTTGCGCAGTAATAATAAAATAAAAGAAACTAATTTGTATTATTTTTTATAGCTGCACGACACACGCGACGACGCGAGACGGTGTAACATAGGGCTCGTCTCTCCACGATCGGGGGTCTCCCTGACCCCGAGAGTCGTGACGTCCGGCCCGCCCAGCCGCCCGTCGTGTACTCGAGCCTGTTCCTGCTCATTGATGCGAAGAAGAAGGAGAAGAAGACGAAGAAGACGAAGAAGAAACGTAACGTAAGGCCGATTTATAGTCGGTTTTTACGCACGCACGCACGCAGCTTCTACGGACTCGTTTTGGTTTATAGTTCCCCTACAGTTGCGCGTGTTGCAACGCAATTCACCGCCAGACCACTAGCCGGAGTAATGTTTTTTGTTGAAGTCGGCTCTTCTTCGTGTGTGGCACACATTTATTTACATCGCCACGGCGGCTCCTCAGAGCCTTTTTCTGGCGGAAAATAATAATAACGAGAAGACGGAGAAGACGAAGGAATTGCGGTGGCGCACGTTTTGCTCGTTTATTTTTTAAAAATAATTTGCATTGCTGCGCGCCGCGCGCAAAGATCAGGGACGGGCTGACGTAGGGCACACACACACACACACACACACACGCTGGGTCAACCAGTGTGTGTCCCACCTGGTTGTACACCTTCCCTGAGGCCAGCGTAGCGTTCTTCAGGTCTTCTCCTCTGCAATCAGAGAAACTCACGCAGCAGCTGGCAGGAATCCCACTGACAGGGAAATACACGCTGCTGAACCAGGTGGTGTAGTTATAAACTCCACAGCAATGTAACTACACATGCACACACACACACACACACAATAAGTACAACAGTCCGCAAGAACGTCCTGTCACTTGTCATCACTTTCCGTCTGACGTCAACTCCGGAATCCCCGGAGCTCTAACAGAACCCGGAGATAACTGACGCTGAGTCACATTAACTGTATCTGAAGTGTTGATCGTAATTCTTTTATATTTAGATTTTACAGAAGAATAAATGTTGAAGAACCTGAAACTCATCCATTGCGGCCGGCTCGCAAGGCTTTGATTGTCACCACATGCGAGGCTTTGATCGTCACCACATCCGAGGCTCTGATCGTCACCACATCAGAGGCTCTGATCGTCACCACATCAGAGGCTCTGATCGTCACCACATCAGAGGATCGTCACCACATCAGAGGCTCTGATCGTCATCACATCAGAGGATCGTCACCACATCCGAGGCTCTGATCGTCACCACATCAGAGGCTCTGATCGTCACCACATCAGAGGCTCTGATCGTCACCACATCAGAGGCTCTGATCGTCACCACCTCCGAGGCTCTGATCGTCACCACATCAGAGGATCGTCACCACATCAGAGGCTTTATTCGTCACCACATCAGAGGATCGTCACCACATCAGAGGCTTTGATCATCACCACGTGCTTCACACACCTTCCCGGATCCTCACACACGCGTGAAGCCTCTACACGGAAGCACACGTCACCCTCTGTCCTGATAAAGTGATGTTCATGTGTTATTGTCTCCGCTCGTCCCTGTGGGTCATTCTGCTTTATGGGTTAACGACAGGTTCGTAGATAACAAAGATAAGAAACAACACAACACAGCGTGTGTGTGTCTGTTGTGTTGTGTGTTTGGCTGATGAGGCAGAACATCTGGATGGTCATCACACAGTGGGAGTAACAGCTGCTTGTCTTCTCAGTGAGCTGCCTGGTCCAGGTCAAAGGTCAGGTCGGAGAGGACGTCCTGCTGCCGTGCGTCTACATAGAGGAGGACCCTCTGCCTCAGAATGTGTCCCTCTACTGGAGGGACAAGGACGACGCCCATGTGCTGGACTCCGTCCACGGCGTCCTGGCCCTCGCCACGCAGAGCGAGACCTACAACGACCGAGTGGACCTCGCTCCACAGCAGGAGGGAGTCTTCTCCATCGTCCTGAAGAACGTGCAGCTGTCGGACAGCGGCGTGTTCGAGTGCCAACTCCACCCGGTGGACTTCAAGAAGAGCGTCCAGCTGAGCGTCAGAGGTTCGTCTCCGGGGCGTGGTTAAACTCAATGTGTCATCAAATAACTTATATTCATGAACGTTTCTTCTCTTCTTCATGTGACTGTGGTGAATATGTGATCTATTGTTTTCTATCACCTCAAGTTCTTCAAACCTTACCTTCCAGATCCTGTCGTTCAAGGTGCAGATGAACCGAACGTTGTCATGGCGGCTCAACCTCCAGGAAGTAACGCTGCAGCGTCACTGACCCTCCCCCTCCTCCCTCTCCTCCTCTCACTCTATTGGGTCGTTTAAAATCAGATAATATTTTCTGCTTCTTAAAAAAAACACAGTTCTGCTTTAGTTTCAGTGAGAAAACAATAAGTTAGAACTTATAAGTTCTCATAATTTATGACTTCATTCAGCTGCTGTTACACTCACTGGCCTGATGGGGGCGTCACTGCTCTGTCTTCAACAGACGGACAAATCAGTTTCCTCGAACATTTCACCTTTGAAATAAAATGAAAATAATGGAAACCGAGTGTCACTTGAATCATTATTAATATTAATAATGATGTGTTTGTTTGTGAAGTTTGCAACATATTCATATTTATAACGGCAGCTACCGACAGGTTCCTCTTATTTCTATTTATTTATTTAGTAAACTATTTGAAGTGAGTTTGAGAAGCTCTTATTGTGTTATGTTGTGTGATGACATGTAACCCGGTTCTGATCAGTTATAATCAATAAACACGTAACAGAAGTATTATAAACTTATTGAAGTATTTGATAGGGTTATGGTAGGTAGTTTTTCTGTTGCTGTGACTGATAATACTGTAACTGCTACTGATGTAATGTAACGAATGTAACTGTAACTTCTACTTACTGAAATAAAGTTTCTCTGTGATATATGTGATATTATAGTTCTTCCACAAGATGGAGCCACATCACCAGTTTGTGAAACCTTCACATAAAGAACATGCATGTATGATTATAACGTAATTATTAATATGCAGATCACACTCTGCTCTTTACCTGCAGCATCAAACCTACCGGTTTATTTTATGTTGAAAATGACCAAATTGAAAAAACAAACACAAACATATTATACATTATAAATCTTGTTCCTTCATCACTGCTCATTAAAAAGATAAACGTTTCATCCGCTTGTTTCCGTGTTTATTTTCTGTCGTTTCACAAAGTGTCATCATCACATTTTTTTTTATTTCACAACAGAGAAATAACCACGTAAATAAAATATAAATAAATGACAAGGTTAATAAAAGGTAAATGAAAAACAAAGCAGCAGGGCTGTGGAGATGTTTTCAGGGGTCCCGGTGGACATCGGCCCCCCGCAGACACAAACTATGACACAGGAAGTCATGACACAGGAAATGACCACTTCACAATTCATGTTGTTCTGGTTCCAAAGTACAGGACAGGGTTCAGGTTGGCGCCCCCTGGTGGCCCCAGGACTTCACTCTACAGTTCAGTTAATATTGATTATTGATTATTTCTCAACCTGAACGTCCACATCACTCAAAGGGCCACAGACGACCAATCAGCTTCAAGGAACTGGTGTGTGTTTCCTCAGGTCTCCGTGGTAACGCAACTGTCGTGTCACTGGAAAAGAAAGAAGGGAGGATTCAGACGGAGGTGAAGAACGACAGGAGGAGTCCGTGTGTGTGAGTGTTTCACCTGTTAAACCATGTCGTAGTGGTTGGCGTTGATGAATCGAGACAGGCCACACACACACACACACACACACACACACACACACACACACACACACACACACACACACACACACACACACACACACACACACACACACACACACACACACACACACACACACACACACACACACACACACACACACACACACACACGACTCCCCCCGCTTCGTCCGACGACTGGGCAGTTTGGATTAGGGAGTCAAAGACAATGCCCACATACGTCATTAATACTCTCCATTCTCACATATCCCCTTTATTTTCAAATTGGTTTAAACAGTAGTTTGAATATTGTTCCTTATGTATTTTTAATTTTTAGGTTTTTTGTAAGTTTTAGGTGGTTTTTTTGAATAAAAGTAATTATTTATTTGGCATGCCTTGGTTTTTTCTGTTTTTGTTTTGTCTATATTGAAGTCTAAGGATTGTATTTTAGTATATTTGTTTTTTTGTTTGTTTGTTTTTGCAAAAATAATTTGGACTATTTTTTATGGCTAATTTGTTTTTCTAGTCCTATATAAAAAGGTGACACATCATCAGTAGTGCACCTCAGGATCATTGGGTGTTTCGGCCATTACCACCAGACACCCTCTCCCGAGGAAGGCCCAGCCAAGGTTGATCAAACCCCGGGGTGTGTCCCGCTAAGTTTATAATAATCTAATTCTAAGATAATTTTACAACAGATTCTTGGTTTTGTTTTTTTAAGGAATTTTCAGAGTTTGTTTTTTAGGTATCGGGTTTTAAGGTTTAGGGTTAAGTTTTAAGGTTGGGTGTTAAGTTTTTTAGATCTTGGCATCGGGTTAAGTGGTTAGGTTTAGGCATAGGAGAAGAAATGGTTAGGGTTAGGATTTAGGATCAGGTCTAGGCATAGGGTTAAGTGGTTAAGTTTAGGCATAGGGAACAAATGGTTAGGGTTAGGATTAAGGTCATGTCTAGGCCTAGGTTTTAAATGGTTAGGGTTAGGTTTAGGATTTTAAGTGGTTAGGTTTAGGTGTAGAGTTCTGAATGGTTAGGGTTAGGATTTAGGATCAGGTCTAGGCATAGGGTTAAGTGGTTAAGTTTAGGCATAGGGAACAAATGGTTAGGGTTAGGATTAAGGTCATGTCTAGGCCTAGGTTTTTAAATGGTTAGGGTTAAGTTAGGAATTTTAAGTGGTTAGGTTTAGGTGTAGAGTTCTGAATGGTTAGGGTTAGGATTAGGATCAGGTCTAGGCATAGGGTAAAACTGGTTAAGTTTTTAGTTTTTTAGGATTTATCTGATTAGGTTAGGGTTAGGGTTAGGGTTAGGGTTAGAAGAGATATCTCGATGACACCCCCTGCTTCGTCCAACGACTGGGCAGTTTGGATTAGGGCGCCAAAGGCAATGCACTGGCCGACGCTCGTCATTAAGACCCCCCATTCTCACATATTCCCTTTGCCAAATTGTTTTTTTTTATTTTTTAAAAAAAACGAGGTGGTTGTTTGTTTAATTTAAACGGAGTTGGTTGGACTATTTTTTTCTATAGGCACTATTTTGATTTCCTAGTTTGATTGAACACATCATCAGTAGTTGACCTCAGGATCACTGGATGTTTCGGCCATTACGACTAGACACCCTCACCTGAGGGAGGCCCAGCCGAGGTTGATCAAACCCCAGTGTGTGTCCAAATAATTTAATTGTAATCTAATTCTAAGGTAATTTAGGAAGGATTAACGGTTTTGTTTAGGAACTGGTTAGGGTAAGGTTTTAGGGTTAGGCATCAGATTACTATCTTAGGTTTAGGCCTGGGTTCCTTGGTTAGGGTTAGAATAAGGGTTAGGGTTAGGCCTAGATTTACCAGGTTAGGTTCAGGCGTTAGGTTCAGGCGTCAGGTTAACTTGGTTAGGTTTAGAGTAAAGGTTTTGGTTAAGGTTAGGATAATGGTTAAAATTCTGAATGAGGTGTAGGGCTCTGGTTCTGAGTTCCAGTCCTAGAAGAGACTCTGGAGTGAGCATCCTTTCAGGTTTAAGCCTCTTCAGTAGTTCGACCTTGATAGGACAGCTGGGTCATACTCACACACTGCTCAGGGGTCAGTGGGGGTTGAAGCATCACGGTGTTCATCCTTCTGTTGGTTTTGAAGCAGGAGCTGAATGCTGTGAAGCTAGGAGCTAGAACCTAAAAGCTAGAACCTAGAAGCTAGGAGCTAGGAGCTATGAAGCTAATTAAGTTTTAAATTATAAGTGCTGTTCTGGGTTTCATACACCGCTAGACACCAGGACATGCTTTAATCTTATTACAACAGCAGACTGATCTTGGATTCCTCCATGATTTGCCTTAGAGTGCTGCTTGCATGTGTGTCCACTATACTCTGTGTGTAGTCACTCTTAGTTATGGTGTTATCACGTTTTAAATTTTATACTCTAACATGGTCTTTGTTAAGAGTTCTTCCTCTGGGGATGGTAATTATCCTATAATTTTAATTTTGTGTGGCTAATCTGCAGAGATATTTAGAGAAAAACGGGACTTTTTTCAGGAAGTGTTCTTTTTCCCAGAATGCATTGCTGCAGGTGGTCCAGATGGTAATCTATTAAACCTGTTTAAAATTGAATAATTGTGGGTTTTATTTATCTGACAAAGTAATATAACTCTTAATTAATCATTAAACCAATATATAGATATATAATTCATTAATTTAAAACAATTTATTTATAATTTATTAATTTAAAATTATTAAAATCTTAAATTTGATATATTCCTAATTGGTTAGGGTTAGGGTTAGGGTTAGGGTTAGGGTTAGGGT
Organism: Limanda limanda; assembly: GCF_963576545.1. NCBI lineage: Eukaryota > Metazoa > Chordata > Actinopteri > Pleuronectiformes > Pleuronectidae > Limanda > Limanda limanda. Next base: position 30,389 of record NC_083648.1, on the reverse strand, counting down.
TAGGTTTGGGTTTGGGTTTGGGTTGGGGTTCAGGGTTCAGGGTTATGACTTATATGCACTGGCCTACTGACCTGCTAGGTTTCATCCGGTTGGGAAGTTGGTTTACGTAAGGTGGTGGTCAAGTTGGGAAGGCTCAGCTCTCTCATCCCGGGGACCAGGGTACGCTCCCCAGGCAGAGCACGTCCTGCAAGGACCATGGGGCAGAGGCAGAGGTGGGTTTGGCTGCTGCCTGGTTTGGTGCAGATGGTGGGCGTCTCTCTGCCTGATGGAACTTTATGGGTACAGCTGAAAAAAAGGGGGGGGGGGGGGGGGTTTGTTTTTAATATATTAAACTATAAGAAAAAATAAGTTTGTTGGTTTCAAATGAATGAAACAAAAAGAACTATATTGAAAGAAATTTGGCCTAATGGCAGAGACGACGCCCCTGGCACCGGGACCCCCGGTTCGAATCCTCCCGAAGCCATTGGTGTTGATGTTGCAATCGGGGGGTCCTGGGGGTCCCCAGGCAGCAGATCTGGCGGAAAAAGAAGGGGGGGTGGAAAAAACAGGGGGTTTAACAAAGGACAGGTAAGATGGACTGGTGGTTATTTGTCATTTAGACCTGTTGGGAGGATGGTGTCCAGTTTGAAGATCCATGATTTCTCTGCTCTTTTTCTCTGCCCAATGGTCCAGTGGTCCTGTGCTTCTAGGCCTGAAATGATTAGACTGCTGACCGGATGACGTTGGAAATGAAGGACCATGGGGGTGGTGAGTTTGCCTTCCCCAATGTTATACAGGTGTTGTTTGAGTCGGGTGAGGATGGTATGTTTTGTTTCGCCGACGTAATGTTTATTGCAGGTGGTGCATGTAATGATGTAAATGACGTTACTGGTGTTTAGTGTAAATGTGCCTAATGTAGGGGAAGCTTTATTGCTGTGGATGTTTGAAATGAATTTCCTGTTTCTGTAATGTATATGGTACTGTGTTTGTGTTGATGGTTTGTTGTCTGAGTACTTGGACCGTATTAATAAGCTATGGAGGTTTTTGTTCTTTCTGTATGCTGATATGGTGGTATGGTTTTTGAAAGCCGGCTGTCCTGATTGGGTCTGGGTAAAGTTGTACTTGATAATCCTATGTAAACCGGTGATTTTGTGTGAAAAGGTAGATATAAATGGTACTATGGCGGGGTTGGGGTCAGGGTTGTTGGTTCGGAGAATGATGGCGGTCTCGGAGGGGTTAGGGTTAGGATTTGGGTCAGGGTTAGGGTTAGGATTGGGAGAGTTGGGGTTAGGGTTAGGTTTGGGGAAGGTTCGGTTAGGGTTAGGTTTTGGGTTAGGGTTAGGTTTAGAGTTAGGCTTGGGGAAGCTGGGGTTAGGGTTAGGGTCGGGGGAGGGCGGGTTAGGGTTAGGATATGGGTTTGGGTCAGGGTTGGACTTGGGAGCATTGGGGTTAGGGTTAGGTCCGGGGGGATCTAGGTTAGGGTTAGAGTTAGGTTTAGGAAAGCTGGGGTTAGGGTTAGGGTCGGGGGAGGGTGGGTTAGGGTTAGGATATGGGTTTGGGTCAGGGTTAGACTTGGGAGCATTGGGGTTAGGGTTAGGTCTGGGGGGATCTTGGTTAGGGTTAGGATTTGGGTTGAGGTTGGGATCCGGTTTAGGGTTAGGGTTAGGGTATACCGGTAGGGGACCTGTAGATGGGATGCCCTCCGAGACCGGGACTTGGGGTGGAGCAATACGGGGAATGAAGCGAGCAGGAGCGAGAGACGCCAAAGTGTTGTTCTTGATTTGGCGGAGGAAGCGTTTTGAGTAGCCCCTTTTCCTGAGACTACAAAAAAGGATGGAGATGGATGAATGAAGATCTATAGCCAGGGATGATATTCTGTAGAAGCGGATGATTTGGGATTTAATGATACCTTTAAATGTGTGTTTCGGATGATAGCTTGTTTTATGGAGCAGGGCGTGTGTATCTGTTGTTTTAAAATAAACCTTGGTGAGTAATTGTGAGTATGATGAATTATTTGACCGGTCAAAAAAAACAGTTGTATCCAGAAAATTTACTTGTAGTGGATCTATGATGTATTTAACTTTAATGGATGGGTGGTGGCTATTCAATGTGTCTATGAAGTCAGAAAATAAAGAGATGTCGTGTTGCCAGATGCCAAAAATGTCGTCTAAAAATCGGAGGTAGGTAAGGGGTTGGTGTGTGCACTTGGCTAGTGCCTCTCGCTCCCACTCGCTCATGTAGATGTTAGCGTATGATGGTGCGTATCGCTGACCCATGGCCGTTCCGTGGATTTGTAGGAATTGCTTGTTGTTGAATGAAAAATCGTTATTGTTGAGACAGAGGGTCAGGAGTTGAATGATTTCGTTGTCCGGTCTATTGTTGTCGGGGTTGTTATTGAAGATGGATCTGATAGCCTTGATACCGGTTTGTGTATTGATATTTGTGTACAAACTGTCTATGTCTATTGTAAATAAATATGACTGGTTTGGAACAACCATGGGCCGGATGGTGTCTATGAAATGATAGGTGTCCTTGATGTAACTGGGATGTTTATTGGAAAGGGGTCCAAGAAAATGGTCTATGTATTCTGAGATGTGATATGAAGTGCTATTACAATCTGAAACTATAGGTCTGCCGGGGGGAACTTCATAGGGAATGGTCCATGATGGGGGTTCCTTGTGGATTTTTGGTAGTAAATAAAACTGTCGGGGGCGGGGTTGGTCAGGGCCGAATAAATAGATTTTTTGCTTGTGGTTAATGGTTTTATTGTCATATAGGGTTTGTATGATGTTGCGGAGAAGTGGTTGAGTATGAGCTTGTAAGTCTGACGGAATGGGTTTATAATGTGTAGTGTTTGAGAGTTGTCTGTTTGCCTCCAGTAAATACTGCTGTCTATCCATGATAACTATTTTGGAGCCTTTGTCCGCGGGTTTAATGATGATATTGGGATTTTGGGTAAGTTCTTCTAAGGCCCTGCGTTCCAGCCCCGAGAGGTTGTCTGCAACGTCCCCTGGGGGCCGGTAGTAACGCAGGGCCTGTTTGTTCTTTTGCACCAGGTTTATTGTGGCTGTGTGTGATTGAGCCGTGCTGGGTTCCCAATTAGATTTGTGGATGAAGGGTGTCTGGATGTGGTCCGGTTTACCATAAAAATGACTAATAATTTTTAGCCTTCGGTTATATTGATGTAGGTCCCTATGAAGTTCCTCCCAGTCAAACTTTGCCGGGCGTGGGATGAATGAAAGACCCCTTTCCAATAAATGGATCTGGTCTGTAGTCGGAGTAAATAATGAGGATAGGTTAAGTATGTTTGATGTGGAGCTCCACCCCAAGTCGACTGCGGGGTCATTGTGGGGTACAGGGTTTGTAGTTGCAGTTATGCCCGGTTTGGGTTTGGGTGTTATTATAAATTTAATTGTTTTAACCAGTAACTGAAGATGAGTTTAGCAGTGGCCGGCTTCCAATGGATGTTGTCTTTTTCAGTTAAAAAGGTGTCATGGGGGATCTCTGCTAAAAACGGGAAGTATGTGGCTATAGTGTTAGGGTTAGGGTTAGGGTTAGGGTTAGGGTTAGGGTTAGGGTTAGAAGAGATATCTCGATGACACCCCCTGCTTCGTCCAACGACTGGGCAGTTTGGATTAGGGCGCCAAAGGCAATGCACTGGCCGACGCTCGTCATTAAGACCCCCCATTCTCACATATTCCCTTTGCCAAATTGGTTTTTTTTATTTTTAAAAAAAACGAGGTGGTTGTTTGTTTAATTTAAACGGAGTTGGTTGGACTATTTTTTTCTATAGGCACTATTTTGATTTCCTAGTTTGATTGAACACATCATCAGTAGTTGACCTCAGGATCACTGGATGTTTCGGCCATTACGACTAGACACCCTCACCTGAGGGAGGCCCAGCCGAGGTTGATCAAACCCCAGTGTGTGTCCAAATAATTTAATTGTAATCTAATTCTAAGGTAATTTAGGAAGGATTAACGGTTTTGTTTAGGAACTGGTTAGGGTAAGGTTTTAGGGTTAGGCATCAGATTACTATCTTAGGTTTAGGCCTGGGTTCCTTGGTTAGGGTTAGAATAAGGGTTAGGGTTAGGCCTAGATTTACCAGGTTAGGTTCAGGCGTTAGGTTCAGGCGTCAGGTTAACTTGGTTAGGTTTAGAGTAAAGGTTTTGGTTAAGGTTAGGATAATGGTTAAAATTCTGAATGAGGTGTAGGGCTCTGGTTCTGAGTTCCAGTCCTAGAAGAGACTCTGGAGTGAGCATCCTTTCAGGTTTAAGCCTCTTCAGTAGTTCGACCTTGATAGGACAGCTGGGTCATACTCACACACTGCTCAGGGGTCAGTGGGGGTTGAAGCATCACGGTGTTCATCCTTCTGTTGGTTTTGAAGCAGGAGCTGAATGCTGTGAAGCTAGGAGCTAGAACCTAAAAGCTAGAACCTAGAAGCTAGGAGCTAGGAGCTATGAAGCTAATTAAGTTTTAAATTATAAGTGCTGTTCTGGGTTTCATACACCGCTAGACACCAGGACATGCTTTAATCTTATTACAACAGCAGACTGATCTTGGATTCCTCCATGATTTGCCTTAGAGTGCTGCTTGCATGTGTGTCCACTATACTCTGTGTGTAGTCACTCTTAGTTATGGTGTTATCACGTTTTAAATTTTATACTCTAACATGGTCTTTGTTAAGAGTTCTTCCTCTGGGGATGGTAATTATCCTATAATTTTAATTTTGTGTGGCTAATCTGCAGAGATATTTAGAGAAAAACGGGACTTTTTTCAGGAAGTGTTCATTTTCCCAGAATGCATTGCTGCAGGTGGTCCAGATGGTAATCTATTAAACCTGTTTAAAATTGAATAATTGTGGGTTTTATTTATCTGACAAAGTAATATAACTCTTAATTAATCATTAAACCAATATATAGATATATAATTCATTAATTTAAAACAATTTATTTATAATTTATTAATTTAAAATTATTAAAATCTTAAATTTGATATATTCCTAATTTCTTGTGATAACAAAATGAAATGAGGGAAACAGAGTCAGGGAGAGAAGCCTGTCCGGGCTAGCCCTCCCCCGCCGGATCGGGCTGTTTACTCTGTCCCCCCCTTTAACTCTCTCACTTACTGAAGTGAGGGAAAAAAGGGAGAAGAGTGATTCTTTTAATGAATGAAATACTTGAGTTTTCAATATGCTAATTTTAATTGTTTCGTGATTTCCTCTAGGGTTTGTTTATAAAGGTTGATCTCTGGTAAGTCTGGGTGGTGTATTATTTTCTAGAAACTTAATATTCATCTTTTTTCAGATTTGAAGACAGAGCTCAGGTCTGGGTTTTTTCTGTCTCTTGCTTTGAATAAACTCTGCTGGTTCTAGTCTTTGTTCCTGACCTTTCTTGTGGTTTAGAAGTATCGTTATCAGTTACACTGGGTTATGTTTGAGGATTTGGGGTCCTTAGACTAGTTCTTTACTCCTTTGTGTTTTGGTAATTATCCTATAATTTTAATTTTGTGTGGCTAATCTGCAGAGATATTTAGAGAAAAACGGGACTTTTTTCAGGAAGTGTTCATTTTCCCAGAATGCATTGCTGCAGGTGGTCCAGATGGTAATCTATTAAACCTGTTTAAAATTGAATAATTGTGGGTTTTATTTATCTGACAAAGTAATATAACTCTTAATTAATCATTAAACCAATATATAGATATATAATTCATTAATTTAAAACAATTTATTTATAATTTATTAATTTATTTAAAATTATTAAAATCTTAAATTTGATATATTCCTAATTTCTTGTGATAACAAAATGAAATGAGGGAAACAGAGTCAGGGAGAGAAGCCTGTCCGGGCTAGCCCTCCCCCGCCGGATCGGGCTGTGTACTCTGTCCCCCCCTTTAACTCTCTCACTTACTGAAGTGAGGGAAAAAAGGGAGAAGAGTGATTCTTTTAATGAATGAAATACTTGAGTTTTCAATATGCTAATTTTAATTGTTTTGTGATTTCCTCTAGGGTTTGTTTATAAAGGTTGATCTCTGGTAAGTCTGGGTGGTGTATTATTTTCTAGAAACTTAATATTCATCTTTTTTCAGATTTGAAGACAGAGCTCAGGTCTGGGTTTTTTCTGTCTCTTGCTTTGAATAAACTCTGCTGGTTCTAGTCTTTGTTCCTGACCTTTCTTGTGGTTTAGAAGTATCGTTATCAGTTACACTGGGTTATGTTTGAGGATTTGGGGTCCTTAGACTAGTTCTTTACTCCTTTGTGTCACCCATCAGTTCACATCCTTGCGTTGATTCTTGGTTGCAGGTGTAGGGAGCCTAAGAGAGAGAGAAAAAAAGGCGTTTTCCTGTTTCCTATTGGAAATGGAGGAGAGAGGAGAATTGTTTTGGTGGGAATATGCAAATCGTTTTTCAAAGAGGGCTCGCTCGTCCGATGGCTCGGGCTGGGTTAGGGTTAGAAGAGATATCTCGATGACACCCCCTGCTTCGTCCAACGACTGGGCAGTTTGGATTAGGGCGCCAAAGGCAATGCACTGGCCGACGCTCGTCATTAAGACCCCCCATTCTCACATATTCCCTTTGCCAAATTGGTTTTTTTTATTTTTAAAAAAAACGAGGTGGTTGTTTGTTTAATTTAAACGGAGTTGGTTGGACTATTTTTTTCTATAGGCACTATTTTGATTTCCTAGTTTGATTGAACACATCATCAGTAGTTGACCTCAGGATCACTGGATGTTTCGGCCATTACGACTAGACACCCTCACCTGAGGGAGGCCCAGCCGAGGTTGATCAAACCCCAGTGTGTGTCCAAATAATTTAATTGTAATCTAATTCTAAGGTAATTTAGGAAGGATTAACGGTTTTGTTTAGGAACTGGTTAGGGTAAGGTTTTAGGGTTAGGCATCAGATTACTATCTTAGGTTTAGGCCTGGGTTCCTTGGTTAGGGTTAGAATAAGGGTTAGGGTTAGGCCTAGATTTACCAGGTTAGGTTCAGGCGTTAGGTTCAGGCGTCAGGTTAACTTGGTTAGGTTTAGAGTAAAGGTTTTGGTTAAGGTTAGGATAATGGTTAAAATTCTGAATGAGGTGTAGGGCTCTGGTTCTGAGTTCCAGTCCTAGAAGAGACTCTGGAGTGAGCATCCTTTCAGGTTTAAGCCTCTTCAGTAGTTCGACCTTGATAGGACAGCTGGGTCATACTCACACACTGCTCAGGGGTCAGTGGGGGTTGAAGCATCACGGTGTTCATCCTTCTGTTGGTTTTGAAGCAGGAGCTGAATGCTGTGAAGCTAGGAGCTAGAACCTAAAAGCTAGAACCTAGAAGCTAGGAGCTAGGAGCTATGAAGCTAATTAAGTTTTAAATTATAAGTGCTGTTCTGGGTTTCATACACCGCTAGACACCAGGACATGCTTTAATCTTATTACAACAGCAGACTGATCTTGGATTCCTCCATGATTTGCCTTAGAGTGCTGCTTGCATGTGTGTCCACTATACTCTGTGTGTAGTCACTCTTAGTTATGGTGTTATCACGTTTTAAATTTTATACTCTAACATGGTCTTTGTTAAGAGTTCTTCCTCTGGGGATGGTAATTATCCTATAATTTTAATTTTGTGTGGCTAATCTGCAGAGATATTTAGAGAAAAACGGGACTTTTTTCAGGAAGTGTTCATTTTCCCAGAATGCATTGCTGCAGGTGGTCCAGATGGTAATCTATTAAACCTGTTTAAAATTGAATAATTGTGGGTTTTATTTATCTGACAAAGTAATATAACTCTTAATTAATCATTAAACCAATATATAGATATATAATTCATTAATTTAAAACAATTTATTTATAATTTATTAATTTAAAATTATTAAAATCTTAAATTTGATATATTCCTAATTTCTTGTGATAACAAAATGAAATGAGGGAAACAGAGTCAGGGAGAGAAGCCTGTCCGGGCTAGCCCTCCCCCGCCGGATCGGGCTGTTTACTCTGTCCCCCCCTTTAACTCTCTCACTTACTGAAGTGAGGGAAAAAAGGGAGAAGAGTGATTCTTTTAATGAATGAAATACTTGAGTTTTCAATATGCTAATTTTAATTGTTTCGTGATTTCCTCTAGGGTTTGTTTATAAAGGTTGATCTCTGGTAAGTCTGGGTGGTGTATTATTTTCTAGAAACTTAATATTCATCTTTTTTCAGATTTGAAGACAGAGCTCAGGTCTGGGTTTTTTCTGTCTCTTGCTTTGAATAAACTCTGCTGGTTCTAGTCTTTGTTCCTGACCTTTCTTGTGGTTTAGAAGTATCGTTATCAGTTACACTGGGTTATGTTTGAGGATTTGGGGTCCTTAGACTAGTTCTTTACTCCTTTGTGTTTTGGTAATTATCCTATAATTTTAATTTTGTGTGGCTAATCTGCAGAGATATTTAGAGAAAAACGGGACTTTTTTCAGGAAGTGTTCATTTTCCCAGAATGCATTGCTGCAGGTGGTCCAGATGGTAATCTATTAAACCTGTTTAAAATTGAATAATTGTGGGTTAGGGTTAGGGTTAGGGTTAGGGTTAGGGTTAGGGTTAGGGTTAGGGTTAGGGTTAGGGTTAGAAGAGATATCTCGATGACACCCCCTGCTTCGTCCAACGACTGGGCAGTTTGGATTAGGGCGCCAAAGGCAATGCACTGGCCGACGCTCGTCATTAAGACCCCCCATTCTCACATATTCCCTTTGCCAAATTGGTTTTTTTTATTTTTAAAAAAACGAGGTGGTTGTTTGTTTAATTTAAACGGAGTTGGTTGGACTATTTTTTTCTATAGGCACTATTTTGATTTCCTAGTTTGATTGAACACATCATCAGTAGTTGACCTCAGGATCACTGGATGTTTCGGCCATTACGACTAGACACCCTCACCTGAGGGAGGCCCAGCCGAGGTTGATCAAACCCCAGTGTGTGTCCAAATAATTTAATTGTAATCTAATTCTAAGGTAATTTAGGAAGGATTAACGGTTTTGTTTAGGAACTGGTTAGGGTAAGGTTTTAGGGTTAGGCATCAGATTACTATCTTAGGTTTAGGCCTGGGTTCCTTGGTTAGGGTTAGAATAAGGGTTAGGGTTAGGCCTAGATTTACCAGGTTTGGTTCAGGCGTTAGGTTCAGGCGTCAGGTTAACTTGGTTAGGTTTAGAGTAAAGGTTTTGGTTAAGGTTAGGATAATGGTTAAAATTCTGAATGAGGTGTAGGGCTCTGGTTCTGAGTTCCAGTCCTAGAAGAGACTCTGGAGTGAGCATCCTTTCAGGTTTAAGCCTCTTCAGTAGTTCGACCTTGATAGGACAGCTGGGTCATACTCACACACTGCTCAGGGGTCAGTGGGGGTTGAAGCATCACGGTGTTCATCCTTCTGTTGGTTTTGAAGCAGGAGCTGAATGCTGTGAAGCTAGGAGCTAGAACCTAAAAGCTAGAAGCTAGAAACTAGGAGCTAGGAGCTATGAAGCTAATTAAGTTTTAAATTAAAAGTGCTGTTCTGGGTTTCATACACCGCTAGACACCAGGACATGCTTTAATCTTATTACAACAGCAGACTGATCTTGGATTCCTCCATGATTTGCCTTAGAGTGCTGCTTGCATGTGTGTCCACTATACTCTGTGTGTAGTCACTCTTAGTTATGGTGTTATCACGTTTTAAATTTTATACTCTAACATGGTCTTTGTTAAGAGTTCTTCCTCTGGGGATGGTAATTATCCTATAATTTTAATTTTGTGTGGCTAATCTGCAGAGATATTTAGAGAAAAACGGGACTTTTTTCAGGAAGTGTTCATTTTCCCAGAATGCATTGCTGCAGGTGGTCCAGATGGTAATCTATTAAACCTGTTTAAAATTGAATAATTGTGGGTTTTATTTATCTGACAAAGTAATATAACTCTTAATTAATCATTAAACCAATATATAGATATATAATTCATTAATTTAAAACAATTTATTTATAATTTATTAATTTAAAATTATTAAAATCTTAAATTTGATATATTCCTAATTTCTTGTGATAACAAAATGAAATGAGGGAAACAGAGTCAGGGAGAGAAGCCTGTCCGGGCTAGCCCTCCCCCGCCGGATCGGGCTGTGTACTCTGTCCCCCCCTTTAACTCTCTCACTTACTGAAGTGAGGGAAAAAAGGGAGAAGAGTGATTCTTTTAATGAATGAAATACTTGAGTTTTCAATATGCTAATTTGAATTGTTTTGTGATTTCCTCTAGGGTTTGTTTATAAAGGTTGATCTCTGGTAAGTCTGGGTGGTGTATTATTTTCTAGAAACTTAATATTCATCTTTTTTCAGATTTGAAGACAGAGCTCAGGTCTGGGTTTTTTCTGTCTCTTGCTTTGAATAAACTCTGCTGGTTCTAGTCTTTGTTCCTGACCTTTCTTGTGGTTTAGAAGTATCGTTATCAGTTACACTGGGTTATGTTTGAGGATTTGGGGTCCTTAGACTAGTTCTTTACTCCTTTGTGTCACCCATTAGTTCACATCCTTGCGTTGATTCTTGGTTGCAGGTGTAGGGAGCCTAAGAGAGAGAGAAAAAAAGGCGTTTTCCTGTTTCCTATTGGAAATGGAGGAGAGAGGAGAATTGTTTTGGTGGGAATATGCAAATCGTTTTTCAAAGAGGGCTCGCTCGTCCGATGGCTCGGGCTGGGTTAGGGTTAGAAGAGATATCTCGATGACACCCCCTGCTTCGTCCAACGACTGGGCAGTTTGGATTAGGGCGCCAAAGGCAATGCACTGGCCGACGCTCGTCATTAAGACCCCCCATTCTCACATATTCCCTTTGCCAAATTGGTTTTTTTTATTTTTAAAAAAACGAGGTGGTTGTTTGTTTAATTTAAACGGAGTTGGTTGGACTATTTTTTTCTATAGGCACTATTTTGATTTCCTAGTTTGATTGAACACATCATCAGTAGTTGACCTCAGGATCACTGGATGTTTCGGCCATTACGACTAGACACCCTCACCTGAGGGAGGCCCAGCCGAGGTTGATCAAACCCCAGTGTGTGTCCAAATAATTTAATTGTAATCTAATTCTAAGGTAATTTAGGAAGGATTAACGGTTTTGTTTAGGAACTGGTTAGGGTAAGGTTTTAGGGTTAGGCATCAGATTACTATCTTAGGTTTAGGCCTGGGTTCCTTGGTTAGGGTTAGAATAAGGGTTAGGGTTAGGCCTAGATTTACCAGGTTTGGTTCAGGCGTTAGGTTCAGGCGTCAGGTTAACTTGGTTAGGTTTAGAGTAAAGGTTTTGGTTAAGGTTAGGATAATGGTTAAAATTCTGAATGAGGTGTAGGGCTCTGGTTCTGAGTTCCAGTCCTAGAAGAGACTCTGGAGTGAGCATCCTTTCAGGTTTAAGCCTCTTCAGTAGTTCGACCTTGATAGGACAGCTGGGTCATACTCACACACTGCTCAGGGGTCAGTGGGGGTTGAAGCATCACGGTGTTCATCCTTCTGTTGGTTTTGAAGCAGGAGCTGAATGCTGTGAAGCTAGGAGCTAGAACCTAAAAGCTAGAAGCTAGAAACTAGGAGCTAGGAGCTAGGAGCTATGAAGCTAATTAAGTTTTAAATTAAAAGTGCTGTTCTGGGTTTCATACACCGCTAGACACCAGGACATGCTTTAATCTTATTACAACAGCAGACTGATCTTGGATTCCTCCATGATTTGCCTTAGAGTGCTGCTTGCATGTGTGTCCACTATACTCTGTGTGTAGTCACTCTTAGTTATGGTGTTATCACGTTTTAAATTTTATACTCTAACATGGTCTTTGTTAAGAGTTCTTCCTCTGGGGATGGTAATTATCCTATAATTTTAATTTTGTGTGGCTAATCTGCAGAGATATTTAGAGAAAAACGGGACTTTTTTCAGGAAGTGTTCATTTTCCCAGAATGCATTGCTGCAGGTGGTCCAGATGGTAATCTATTAAACCTGTTTAAAATTGAATAATTGTGGGTTTTATTTATCTGACAAAGTAATATAACTCTTAATTAATCATTAAACCAATATATAGATATATAATTCATTAATTTAAAACAATTTATTTATAATTTATTAATTTAAAATTATTAAAATCTTAAATTTGATATATTCCTAATTTCTTGTGATAACAAAATGAAATGAGGGAAACAGAGTCAGGGAGAGAAGCCTGTCCGGGCTAGCCCTCCCCCGCCGGATCGGGCTGTGTACTCTGTCCCCCCCTTTAACTCTCTCACTTACTGAAGTGAGGGAAAAAAGGGAGAAGAGTGATTCTTTTAATGAATGAAATACTTGAGTTTTCAATATGCTAATTTGAATTGTTTTGTGATTTCCTCTAGGGTTTGTTTATAAAGGTTGATCTCTGGTAAGTCTGGGTGGTGTATTATTTTCTAGAAACTTAATATTCATCTTTTTTCAGATTTGAAGACAGAGCTCAGGTCTGGGTTTTTTCTGTCTCTTGCTTTGAATAAACTCTGCTGGTTCTAGTCTTTGTTCCTGACCTTTCTTGTGGTTTAGAAGTATCGTTATCAGTTACACTGGGTTATGTTTGAGGATTTGGGGTCCTTAGACTAGTTCTTTACTCCTTTGTGTCACCCATTAGTTCACATCCTTGCGTTGATTCTTGGTTGCAGGTGTAGGGAGCCTAAGAGAGAGAGAAAAAAAGGCGTTTTCCTGTTTCCTATTGGAAATGGAGGAGAGAGGAGAATTGTTTTGGTGGGAATATGCAAATCGTTTTTCAAAGAGGGCTCGCTCGTCCGATGGCTCGGGCTGGGTTAGGGTTAGAAGAGATATCTCGATGACACCCCCTGCTTCGTCCAACGACTGGGCAGTTTGGATTAGGGCGCCAAAGGCAATGCACTGGCCGACGCTCGTCATTAAGACCCCCCATTCTCACATATTCCCTTTGCCAAATTGGTTTTTTTTATTTTTAAAAAAACGAGGTGGTTGTTTGTTTAATTTAAACGGAGTTGGTTGGACTATTTTTTTCTATAGGCACTATTTTGATTTCCTAGTTTGATTGAACACATCATCAGTAGTTGACCTCAGGATCACTGGATGTTTCGGCCATTACGACTAGACACCCTCACCTGAGGGAGGCCCAGCCGAGGTTGATCAAACCCCAGTGTGTGTCCAAATAATTTAATTGTAATCTAATTCTAAGGTAATTTAGGAAGGATTAACGGTTTTGTTTAGGAACTGGTTAGGGTAAGGTTTTAGGGTTAGGCATCAGATTACTATCTTAGGTTTAGGCCTGGGTTCCTTGGTTAGGGTTAGAATAAGGGTTAGGGTTAGGCCTAGATTTACCAGGTTTGGTTCAGGCGTTAGGTTCAGGCGTCAGGTTAACTTGGTTAGGTTTAGAGTAAAGGTTTTGGTTAAGGTTAGGATAATGGTTAAAATTCTGAATGAGGTGTAGGGCTCTGGTTCTGAGTTCCAGTCCTAGAAGAGACTCTGGAGTGAGCATCCTTTCAGGTTTAAGCCTCTTCAGTAGTTCGACCTTGATAGGACAGCTGGGTCATACTCACACACTGCTCAGGGGTCAGTGGGGGTTGAAGCATCACGGTGTTCATCCTTCTGTTGGTTTTGAAGCAGGAGCTGAATGCTGTGAAGCTAGGAGCTAGAACCTAAAAGCTAGAAGCTAGAAACTAGGAGCTAGGAGCTATGAAGCTAATTAAGTTTTAAATTAAAAGTGCTGTTCTGGGTTTCATACACCGCTAGACACCAGGACATGCTTTAATCTTATTACAACAGCAGACTGATCTTGGATTCCTCCATGATTTGCCTTAGAGTGCTGCTTGCATGTGTGTCCACTATACTCTGTGTGTAGTCACTCTTAGTTATGGTGTTATCACGTTTTAAATTTTATACTCTAACATGGTCTTTGTTAAGAGTTCTTCCTCTGGGGATGGTAATTATCCTATAATTTTAATTTTGTGTGGCTAATCTGCAGAGATATTTAGAGAAAAACGGGACTTTTTTCAGGAAGTGTTCATTTTCCCAGAATGCATTGCTGCAGGTGGTCCAGATGGTAATCTATTAAACCTGTTTAAAATTGAATAATTGTGGGTTTTATTTATCTGACAAAGTAATATAACTCTTAATTAATCATTAAACCAATATATAGATATATAATTCATTAATTTAAAACAATTTATTTATAATTTATTAATTTAAAATTATTAAAATCTTAAATTTGATATATTCCTAATTTCTTGTGATAACAAAATGAAATGAGGGAAACAGAGTCAGGGAGAGAAGCCTGTCCGGGCTAGCCCTCCCCCGCCGGATCGGGCTGTGTACTCTGTCCCCCCCTTTAACTCTCTCACTTACTGAAGTGAGGGAAAAAAGGGAGAAGAGTGATTCTTTTAATGAATGAAATACTTGAGTTTTCAATATGCTAATTTGAATTGTTTTGTGATTTCCTCTAGGGTTTGTTTATAAAGGTTGATCTCTGGTAAGTCTGGGTGGTGTATTATTTTCTAGAAACTTAATATTCATCTTTTTTCAGATTTGAAGACAGAGCTCAGGTCTGGGTTTTTTCTGTCTCTTGCTTTGAATAAACTCTGCTGGTTCTAGTCTTTGTTCCTGACCTTTCTTGTGGTTTAGAAGTATCGTTATCAGTTACACTGGGTTATGTTTGAGGATTTGGGGTCCTTAGACTAGTTCTTTACTCCTTTGTGTCACCCATTAGTTCACATCCTTGCGTTGATTCTTGGTTGCAGGTGTAGGGAGCCTAAGAGAGAGAGAAAAAAAGGCGTTTTCCTGTTTCCTATTGGAAATGGAGGAGAGAGGAGAATTGTTTTGGTGGGAATATGCAAATCGTTTTTCAAAGAGGGCTCGCTCGTCCGATGGCTCGGGCTGGGTTAGGGTTAGAAGAGATATCTCGATGACACCCCCTGCTTCGTCCAACGACTGGGCAGTTTGGATTAGGGCGCCAAAGGCAATGCACTGGCCGACGCTCGTCATTAAGACCCCCCATTCTCACATATTCCCTTTGCCAAATTGGTTTTTTTTATTTTTAAAAAAACGAGGTGGTTGTTTGTTTAATTTAAACGGAGTTGGTTGGACTATTTTTTTCTATAGGCACTATTTTGATTTCCTAGTTTGATTGAACACATCATCAGTAGTTGACCTCAGGATCACTGGATGTTTCGGCCATTACGACTAGACACCCTCACCTGAGGGAGGCCCAGCCGAGGTTGATCAAACCCCAGTGTGTGTCCAAATAATTTAATTGTAATCTAATTCTAAGGTAATTTAGGAAGGATTAACGGTTTTGTTTAGGAACTGGTTAGGGTAAGGTTTTAGGGTTAGGCATCAGATTACTATCTTAGGTTTAGGCCTGGGTTCCTTGGTTAGGGTTAGAATAAGGGTTAGGGTTAGGCCTAGATTTACCAGGTTTGGTTCAGGCGTTAGGTTCAGGCGTCAGGTTAACTTGGTTAGGTTTAGAGTAAAGGTTTTGGTTAAGGTTAGGATAATGGTTAAAATTCTGAATGAGGTGTAGGGCTCTGGTTCTGAGTTCCAGTCCTAGAAGAGACTCTGGAGTGAGCATCCTTTCAGGTTTAAGCCTCTTCAGTAGTTCGACCTTGATAGGACAGCTGGGTCATACTCACACACTGCTCAGGGGTCAGTGGGGGTTGAAGCATCACGGTGTTCATCCTTCTGTTGGTTTTGAAGCAGGAGCTGAATGCTGTGAAGCTAGGAGCTAGAACCTAAAAGCTAGAAGCTAGAAACTAGGAGCTAGGAGCTATGAAGCTAATTAAGTTTTAAATTAAAAGTGCTGTTCTGGGTTTCATACACCGCTAGACACCAGGACATGCTTTAATCTTATTACAACAGCAGACTGATCTTGGATTCCTCCATGATTTGCCTTAGAGTGCTGCTTGCATGTGTGTCCACTATACTCTGTGTGTAGTCACTCTTAGTTATGGTGTTATCACGTTTTAAATTTTATACTCTAACATGGTCTTTGTTAAGAGTTCTTCCTCTGGGGATGGTAATTATCCTATAATTTTAATTTTGTGTGGCTAATCTGCAGAGATATTTAGAGAAAAACGGGACTTTTTTCAGGAAGTGTTCATTTTCCCAGAATGCATTGCTGCAGGTGGTCCAGATGGTAATCTATTAAACCTGTTTAAAATTGAATAATTGTGGGTTTTATTTATCTGACAAAGTAATATAACTCTTAATTAATCATTAAACCAATATATAGATATATAATTCATTAATTTAAAACAATTTATTTATAATTTATTAATTTAAAATTATTAAAATCTTAAATTTGATATATTCCTAATTTCTTGTGATAACAAAATGAAATGAGGGAAACAGAGTCAGGGAGAGAAGCCTGTCCGGGCTAGCCCTCCCCCGCCGGATCGGGCTGTGTACTCTGTCCCCCCCTTTAACTCTCTCACTTACTGAAGTGAGGGAAAAAAGGGAGAAGAGTGATTCTTTTAATGAATGAAATACTTGAGTTTTCAATATGCTAATTTGAATTGTTTTGTGATTTCCTCTAGGGTTTGTTTATAAAGGTTGATCTCTGGTAAGTCTGGGTGGTGTATTATTTTCTAGAAACTTAATATTCATCTTTTTTCAGATTTGAAGACAGAGCTCAGGTCTGGGTTTTTTCTGTCTCTTGCTTTGAATAAACTCTGCTGGTTCTAGTCTTTGTTCCTGACCTTTCTTGTGGTTTAGAAGTATCGTTATCAGTTACACTGGGTTATGTTTGAGGATTTGGGGTCCTTAGACTAGTTCTTTACTCCTTTGTGTCACCCATTAGTTCACATCCTTGCGTTGATTCTTGGTTGCAGGTGTAGGGAGCCTAAGAGAGAGAGAAAAAAAGGCGTTTTCCTGTTTCCTATTGGAAATGGAGGAGAGAGGAGAATTGTTTTGGTGGGAATATGCAAATCGTTTTTCAAAGAGGGCTCGCTCGTCCGATGGCTCGGGCTGGGTTAGGGTTAGAAGAGATATCTCGATGACACCCCCTGCTTCGTCCAACGACTGGGCAGTTTGGATTAGGGCGCCAAAGGCAATGCACTGGCCGACGCTCGTCATTAAGACCCCCCATTCTCACATATTCCCTTTGCCAAATTGGTTTTTTTTATTTTTAAAAAAACGAGGTGGTTGTTTGTTTAATTTAAACGGAGTTGGTTGGACTATTTTTTTCTATAGGCACTATTTTGATTTCCTAGTTTGATTGAACACATCATCAGTAGTTGACCTCAGGATCACTGGATGTTTCGGCCATTACGACTAGACACCCTCACCTGAGGGAGGCCCAGCCGAGGTTGATCAAACCCCAGTGTGTGTCCAAATAATTTAATTGTAATCTAATTCTAAGGTAATTTAGGAAGGATTAACGGTTTTGTTTAGGAACTGGTTAGGGTAAGGTTTTAGGGTTAGGCATCAGATTACTATCTTAGGTTTAGGCCTGGGTTCCTTGGTTAGGGTTAGAATAAGGGTTAGGGTTAGGCCTAGATTTACCAGGTTTGGTTCAGGCGTTAGGTTCAGGCGTCAGGTTAACTTGGTTAGGTTTAGAGTAAAGGTTTTGGTTAAGGTTAGGATAATGGTTAAAATTCTGAATGAGGTGTAGGGCTCTGGTTCTGAGTTCCAGTCCTAGAAGAGACTCTGGAGTGAGCATCCTTTCAGGTTTAAGCCTCTTCAGTAGTTCGACCTTGATAGGACAGCTGGGTCATACTCACACACTGCTCAGGGGTCAGTGGGGGTTGAAGCATCACGGTGTTCATCCTTCTGTTGGTTTTGAAGCAGGAGCTGAATGCTGTGAAGCTAGGAGCTAGAACCTAAAAGCTAGAAGCTAGAAACTAGGAGCTAGGAGCTATGAAGCTAATTAAGTTTTAAATTAAAAGTGCTGTTCTGGGTTTCATACACCGCTAGACACCAGGACATGCTTTAATCTTATTACAACAGCAGACTGATCTTGGATTCCTCCATGATTTGCCTTAGAGTGCTGCTTGCATGTGTGTCCACTATACTCTGTGTGTAGTCACTCTTAGTTATGGTGTTATCACGTTTTAAATTTTATACTCTAACATGGTCTTTGTTAAGAGTTCTTCCTCTGGGGATGGTAATTATCCTATAATTTTAATTTTGTGTGGCTAATCTGCAGAGATATTTAGAGAAAAACGGGACTTTTTTCAGGAAGTGTTCATTTTCCCAGAATGCATTGCTGCAGGTGGTCCAGATGGTAATCTATTAAACCTGTTTAAAATTGAATAATTGTGGGTTTTATTTATCTGACAAAGTAATATAACTCTTAATTAATCATTAAACCAATATATAGATATATAATTCATTAATTTAAAACAATTTATTTATAATTTATTAATTTAAAATTATTAAAATCTTAAATTTGATATATTCCTAATTTCTTGTGATAACAAAATGAAATGAGGGAAACAGAGTCAGGGAGAGAAGCCTGTCCGGGCTAGCCCTCCCCCGCCGGATCGGGCTGTGTACTCTGTCCCCCCCTTTAACTCTCTCACTTACTGAAGTGAGGGAAAAAAGGGAGAAGAGTGATTCTTTTAATGAATGAAATACTTGAGTTTTCAATATGCTAATTTGAATTGTTTTGTGATTTCCTCTAGGGTTTGTTTATAAAGGTTGATCTCTGGTAAGTCTGGGTGGTGTATTATTTTCTAGAAACTTAATATTCATCTTTTTTCAGATTTGAAGACAGAGCTCAGGTCTGGGTTTTTTCTGTCTCTTGCTTTGAATAAACTCTGCTGGTTCTAGTCTTTGTTCCTGACCTTTCTTGTGGTTTAGAAGTATCGTTATCAGTTACACTGGGTTATGTTTGAGGATTTGGGGTCCTTAGACTAGTTCTTTACTCCTTTGTGTCACCCATTAGTTCACATCCTTGCGTTGATTCTTGGTTGCAGGTGTAGGGAGCCTAAGAGAGAGAGAAAAAAAGGCGTTTTCCTGTTTCCTATTGGAAATGGAGGAGAGAGGAGAATTGTTTTGGTGGGAATATGCAAATCGTTTTTCAAAGAGGGCTCGCTCGTCCGATGGCTCGGGCTGGGTTAGGGTTAGAAGAGATATCTCGATGACACCCCCTGCTTCGTCCAACGACTGGGCAGTTTGGATTAGGGCGCCAAAGGCAATGCACTGGCCGACGCTCGTCATTAAGACCCCCCATTCTCACATATTCCCTTTGCCAAATTGGTTTTTTTTATTTTTAAAAAAACGAGGTGGTTGTTTGTTTAATTTAAACGGAGTTGGTTGGACTATTTTTTTCTATAGGCACTATTTTGATTTCCTAGTTTGATTGAACACATCATCAGTAGTTGACCTCAGGATCACTGGATGTTTCGGCCATTACGACTAGACACCCTCACCTGAGGGAGGCCCAGCCGAGGTTGATCAAACCCCA
Source organism: Limanda limanda (assembly GCF_963576545.1). Lineage (NCBI taxonomy): Eukaryota > Metazoa > Chordata > Actinopteri > Pleuronectiformes > Pleuronectidae > Limanda > Limanda limanda. The sequence continues at coordinate 11,047 of NC_083648.1, read as the reverse complement.
GTGTGTGTCCAAATAATTTAATTGTAATCTAATTCTAAGGTAATTTAGGAAGGATTAACGGTTTTGTTTAGGAACTGGTTAGGGTAAGGTTTTAGGGTTAGGCATCAGATTACTATCTTAGGTTTAGGCCTGGGTTCCTTGGTTAGGGTTAGAATAAGGGTTAGGGTTAGGCCTAGATTTACCAGGTTTGGTTCAGGCGTTAGGTTCAGGCGTCAGGTTAACTTGGTTAGGTTTAGAGTAAAGGTTTTGGTTAAGGTTAGGATAATGGTTAAAATTCTGAATGAGGTGTAGGGCTCTGGTTCTGAGTTCCAGTCCTAGAAGAGACTCTGGAGTGAGCATCCTTTCAGGTTTAAGCCTCTTCAGTAGTTCGACCTTGATAGGACAGCTGGGTCATACTCACACACTGCTCAGGGGTCAGTGGGGGTTGAAGCATCACGGTGTTCATCCTTCTGTTGGTTTTGAAGCAGGAGCTGAATGCTGTGAAGCTAGGAGCTAGAACCTAAAAGCTAGAAGCTAGAAACTAGGAGCTAGGAGCTATGAAGCTAATTAAGTTTTAAATTAAAAGTGCTGTTCTGGGTTTCATACACCGCTAGACACCAGGACATGCTTTAATCTTATTACAACAGCAGACTGATCTTGGATTCCTCCATGATTTGCCTTAGAGTGCTGCTTGCATGTGTGTCCACTATACTCTGTGTGTAGTCACTCTTAGTTATGGTGTTATCACGTTTTAAATTTTATACTCTAACATGGTCTTTGTTAAGAGTTCTTCCTCTGGGGATGGTAATTATCCTATAATTTTAATTTTGTGTGGCTAATCTGCAGAGATATTTAGAGAAAAACGGGACTTTTTTCAGGAAGTGTTCATTTTCCCAGAATGCATTGCTGCAGGTGGTCCAGATGGTAATCTATTAAACCTGTTTAAAATTGAATAATTGTGGGTTTTATTTATCTGACAAAGTAATATAACTCTTAATTAATCATTAAACCAATATATAGATATATAATTCATTAATTTAAAACAATTTATTTATAATTTATTAATTTAAAATTATTAAAATCTTAAATTTGATATATTCCTAATTTCTTGTGATAACAAAATGAAATGAGGGAAACAGAGTCAGGGAGAGAAGCCTGTCCGGGCTAGCCCTCCCCCGCCGGATCGGGCTGTGTACTCTGTCCCCCCCTTTAACTCTCTCACTTACTGAAGTGAGGGAAAAAAGGGAGAAGAGTGATTCTTTTAATGAATGAAATACTTGAGTTTTCAATATGCTAATTTGAATTGTTTTGTGATTTCCTCTAGGGTTTGTTTATAAAGGTTGATCTCTGGTAAGTCTGGGTGGTGTATTATTTTCTAGAAACTTAATATTCATCTTTTTTCAGATTTGAAGACAGAGCTCAGGTCTGGGTTTTTTCTGTCTCTTGCTTTGAATAAACTCTGCTGGTTCTAGTCTTTGTTCCTGACCTTTCTTGTGGTTTAGAAGTATCGTTATCAGTTACACTGGGTTATGTTTGAGGATTTGGGGTCCTTAGACTAGTTCTTTACTCCTTTGTGTCACCCATTAGTTCACATCCTTGCGTTGATTCTTGGTTGCAGGTGTAGGGAGCCTAAGAGAGAGAGAAAAAAAGGCGTTTTCCTGTTTCCTATTGGAAATGGAGGAGAGAGGAGAATTGTTTTGGTGGGAATATGCAAATCGTTTTTCAAAGAGGGCTCGCTCGTCCGATGGCTCGGGCTGGGTTAGGGTTAGAAGAGATATCTCGATGACACCCCCTGCTTCGTCCAACGACTGGGCAGTTTGGATTAGGGCGCCAAAGGCAATGCACTGGCCGACGCTCGTCATTAAGACCCCCCATTCTCACATATTCCCTTTGCCAAATTGGTTTTTTTTATTTTTAAAAAAACGAGGTGGTTGTTTGTTTAATTTAAACGGAGTTGGTTGGACTATTTTTTTCTATAGGCACTATTTTGATTTCCTAGTTTGATTGAACACATCATCAGTAGTTGACCTCAGGATCACTGGATGTTTCGGCCATTACGACTAGACACCCTCACCTGAGGGAGGCCCAGCCGAGGTTGATCAAACCCCAGTGTGTGTCCAAATAATTTAATTGTAATCTAATTCTAAGGTAATTTAGGAAGGATTAACGGTTTTGTTTAGGAACTGGTTAGGGTAAGGTTTTAGGGTTAGGCATCAGATTACTATCTTAGGTTTAGGCCTGGGTTCCTTGGTTAGGGTTAGAATAAGGGTTAGGGTTAGGCCTAGATTTACCAGGTTTGGTTCAGGCGTTAGGTTCAGGCGTCAGGTTAACTTGGTTAGGTTTAGAGTAAAGGTTTTGGTTAAGGTTAGGATAATGGTTAAAATTCTGAATGAGGTGTAGGGCTCTGGTTCTGAGTTCCAGTCCTAGAAGAGACTCTGGAGTGAGCATCCTTTCAGGTTTAAGCCTCTTCAGTAGTTCGACCTTGATAGGACAGCTGGGTCATACTCACACACTGCTCAGGGGTCAGTGGGGGTTGAAGCATCACGGTGTTCATCCTTCTGTTGGTTTTGAAGCAGGAGCTGAATGCTGTGAAGCTAGGAGCTAGAACCTAAAAGCTAGAAGCTAGAAACTAGGAGCTAGGAGCTATGAAGCTAATTAAGTTTTAAATTAAAAGTGCTGTTCTGGGTTTCATACACCGCTAGACACCAGGACATGCTTTAATCTTATTACAACAGCAGACTGATCTTGGATTCCTCCATGATTTGCCTTAGAGTGCTGCTTGCATGTGTGTCCACTATACTCTGTGTGTAGTCACTCTTAGTTATGGTGTTATCACGTTTTAAATTTTATACTCTAACATGGTCTTTGTTAAGAGTTCTTCCTCTGGGGATGGTAATTATCCTATAATTTTAATTTTGTGTGGCTAATCTGCAGAGATATTTAGAGAAAAACGGGACTTTTTTCAGGAAGTGTTCATTTTCCCAGAATGCATTGCTGCAGGTGGTCCAGATGGTAATCTATTAAACCTGTTTAAAATTGAATAATTGTGGGTTTTATTTATCTGACAAAGTAATATAACTCTTAATTAATCATTAAACCAATATATAGATATATAATTCATTAATTTAAAACAATTTATTTATAATTTATTAATTTAAAATTATTAAAATCTTAAATTTGATATATTCCTAATTTCTTGTGATAACAAAATGAAATGAGGGAAACAGAGTCAGGGAGAGAAGCCTGTCCGGGCTAGCCCTCCCCCGCCGGATCGGGCTGTGTACTCTGTCCCCCCCTTTAACTCTCTCACTTACTGAAGTGAGGGAAAAAAGGGAGAAGAGTGATTCTTTTAATGAATGAAATACTTGAGTTTTCAATATGCTAATTTGAATTGTTTTGTGATTTCCTCTAGGGTTTGTTTATAAAGGTTGATCTCTGGTAAGTCTGGGTGGTGTATTATTTTCTAGAAACTTAATATTCATCTTTTTTCAGATTTGAAGACAGAGCTCAGGTCTGGGTTTTTTCTGTCTCTTGCTTTGAATAAACTCTGCTGGTTCTAGTCTTTGTTCCTGACCTTTCTTGTGGTTTAGAAGTATCGTTATCAGTTACACTGGGTTATGTTTGAGGATTTGGGGTCCTTAGACTAGTTCTTTACTCCTTTGTGTCACCCATTAGTTCACATCCTTGCGTTGATTCTTGGTTGCAGGTGTAGGGAGCCTAAGAGAGAGAGAAAAAAAGGCGTTTTCCTGTTTCCTATTGGAAATGGAGGAGAGAGGAGAATTGTTTTGGTGGGAATATGCAAATCGTTTTTCAAAGAGGGCTCGCTCGTCCGATGGCTCGGGCTGGGTTAGGGTTAGAAGAGATATCTCGATGACACCCCCTGCTTCGTCCAACGACTGGGCAGTTTGGATTAGGGCGCCAAAGGCAATGCACTGGCCGACGCTCGTCATTAAGACCCCCCATTCTCACATATTCCCTTTGCCAAATTGGTTTTTTTTATTTTTAAAAAAACGAGGTGGTTGTTTGTTTAATTTAAACGGAGTTGGTTGGACTATTTTTTTCTATAGGCACTATTTTGATTTCCTAGTTTGATTGAACACATCATCAGTAGTTGACCTCAGGATCACTGGATGTTTCGGCCATTACGACTAGACACCCTCACCTGAGGGAGGCCCAGCCGAGGTTGATCAAACCCCAGTGTGTGTCCAAATAATTTAATTGTAATCTAATTCTAAGGTAATTTAGGAAGGATTAACGGTTTTGTTTAGGAACTGGTTAGGGTAAGGTTTTAGGGTTAGGCATCAGATTACTATCTTAGGTTTAGGCCTGGGTTCCTTGGTTAGGGTTAGAATAAGGGTTAGGGTTAGGCCTAGATTTACCAGGTTTGGTTCAGGCGTTAGGTTCAGGCGTCAGGTTAACTTGGTTAGGTTTAGAGTAAAGGTTTTGGTTAAGGTTAGGATAATGGTTAAAATTCTGAATGAGGTGTAGGGCTCTGGTTCTGAGTTCCAGTCCTAGAAGAGACTCTGGAGTGAGCATCCTTTCAGGTTTAAGCCTCTTCAGTAGTTCGACCTTGATAGGACAGCTGGGTCATACTCACACACTGCTCAGGGGTCAGTGGGGGTTGAAGCATCACGGTGTTCATCCTTCTGTTGGTTTTGAAGCAGGAGCTGAATGCTGTGAAGCTAGGAGCTAGAACCTAAAAGCTAGAAGCTAGAAACTAGGAGCTAGGAGCTATGAAGCTAATTAAGTTTTAAATTAAAAGTGCTGTTCTGGGTTTCATACACCGCTAGACACCAGGACATGCTTTAATCTTATTACAACAGCAGACTGATCTTGGATTCCTCCATGATTTGCCTTAGAGTGCTGCTTGCATGTGTGTCCACTATACTCTGTGTGTAGTCACTCTTAGTTATGGTGTTATCACGTTTTAAATTTTATACTCTAACATGGTCTTTGTTAAGAGTTCTTCCTCTGGGGATGGTAATTATCCTATAATTTTAATTTTGTGTGGCTAATCTGCAGAGATATTTAGAGAAAAACGGGACTTTTTTCAGGAAGTGTTCATTTTCCCAGAATGCATTGCTGCAGGTGGTCCAGATGGTAATCTATTAAACCTGTTTAAAATTGAATAATTGTGGGTTTTATTTATCTGACAAAGTAATATAACTCTTAATTAATCATTAAACCAATATATAGATATATAATTCATTAATTTAAAACAATTTATTTATAATTTATTAATTTAAAATTATTAAAATCTTAAATTTGATATATTCCTAATTTCTTGTGATAACAAAATGAAATGAGGGAAACAGAGTCAGGGAGAGAAGCCTGTCCGGGCTAGCCCTCCCCCGCCGGATCGGGCTGTGTACTCTGTCCCCCCCTTTAACTCTCTCACTTACTGAAGTGAGGGAAAAAAGGGAGAAGAGTGATTCTTTTAATGAATGAAATACTTGAGTTTTCAATATGCTAATTTGAATTGTTTTGTGATTTCCTCTAGGGTTTGTTTATAAAGGTTGATCTCTGGTAAGTCTGGGTGGTGTATTATTTTCTAGAAACTTAATATTCATCTTTTTTCAGATTTGAAGACAGAGCTCAGGTCTGGGTTTTTTCTGTCTCTTGCTTTGAATAAACTCTGCTGGTTCTAGTCTTTGTTCCTGACCTTTCTTGTGGTTTAGAAGTATCGTTATCAGTTACACTGGGTTATGTTTGAGGATTTGGGGTCCTTAGACTAGTTCTTTACTCCTTTGTGTCACCCATTAGTTCACATCCTTGCGTTGATTCTTGGTTGCAGGTGTAGGGAGCCTAAGAGAGAGAGAAAAAAAGGCGTTTTCCTGTTTCCTATTGGAAATGGAGGAGAGAGGAGAATTGTTTTGGTGGGAATATGCAAATCGTTTTTCAAAGAGGGCTCGCTCGTCCGATGGCTCGGGCTGGGTTAGGGTTAGAAGAGATATCTCGATGACACCCCCTGCTTCGTCCAACGACTGGGCAGTTTGGATTAGGGCGCCAAAGGCAATGCACTGGCCGACGCTCGTCATTAAGACCCCCCATTCTCACATATTCCCTTTGCCAAATTGGTTTTTTTTATTTTTAAAAAAACGAGGTGGTTGTTTGTTTAATTTAAACGGAGTTGGTTGGACTATTTTTTTCTATAGGCACTATTTTGATTTCCTAGTTTGATTGAACACATCATCAGTAGTTGACCTCAGGATCACTGGATGTTTCGGCCATTACGACTAGACACCCTCACCTGAGGGAGGCCCAGCCGAGGTTGATCAAACCCCAGTGTGTGTCCAAATAATTTAATTGTAATCTAATTCTAAGGTAATTTAGGAAGGATTAACGGTTTTGTTTAGGAACTGGTTAGGGTAAGGTTTTAGGGTTAGGCATCAGATTACTATCTTAGGTTTAGGCCTGGGTTCCTTGGTTAGGGTTAGAATAAGGGTTAGGGTTAGGCCTAGATTTACCAGGTTTGGTTCAGGCGTTAGGTTCAGGCGTCAGGTTAACTTGGTTAGGTTTAGAGTAAAGGTTTTGGTTAAGGTTAGGATAATGGTTAAAATTCTGAATGAGGTGTAGGGCTCTGGTTCTGAGTTCCAGTCCTAGAAGAGACTCTGGAGTGAGCATCCTTTCAGGTTTAAGCCTCTTCAGTAGTTCGACCTTGATAGGACAGCTGGGTCATACTCACACACTGCTCAGGGGTCAGTGGGGGTTGAAGCATCACGGTGTTCATCCTTCTGTTGGTTTTGAAGCAGGAGCTGAATGCTGTGAAGCTAGGAGCTAGAACCTAAAAGCTAGAAGCTAGAAACTAGGAGCTAGGAGCTATGAAGCTAATTAAGTTTTAAATTAAAAGTGCTGTTCTGGGTTTCATACACCGCTAGACACCAGGACATGCTTTAATCTTATTACAACAGCAGACTGATCTTGGATTCCTCCATGATTTGCCTTAGAGTGCTGCTTGCATGTGTGTCCACTATACTCTGTGTGTAGTCACTCTTAGTTATGGTGTTATCACGTTTTAAATTTTATACTCTAACATGGTCTTTGTTAAGAGTTCTTCCTCTGGGGATGGTAATTATCCTATAATTTTAATTTTGTGTGGCTAATCTGCAGAGATATTTAGAGAAAAACGGGACTTTTTTCAGGAAGTGTTCATTTTCCCAGAATGCATTGCTGCAGGTGGTCCAGATGGTAATCTATTAAACCTGTTTAAAATTGAATAATTGTGGGTTTTATTTATCTGACAAAGTAATATAACTCTTAATTAATCATTAAACCAATATATAGATATATAATTCATTAATTTAAAACAATTTATTTATAATTTATTAATTTAAAATTATTAAAATCTTAAATTTGATATATTCCTAATTTCTTGTGATAACAAAATGAAATGAGGGAAACAGAGTCAGGGAGAGAAGCCTGTCCGGGCTAGCCCTCCCCCGCCGGATCGGGCTGTGTACTCTGTCCCCCCCTTTAACTCTCTCACTTACTGAAGTGAGGGAAAAAAGGGAGAAGAGTGATTCTTTTAATGAATGAAATACTTGAGTTTTCAATATGCTAATTTGAATTGTTTTGTGATTTCCTCTAGGGTTTGTTTATAAAGGTTGATCTCTGGTAAGTCTGGGTGGTGTATTATTTTCTAGAAACTTAATATTCATCTTTTTTCAGATTTGAAGACAGAGCTCAGGTCTGGGTTTTTTCTGTCTCTTGCTTTGAATAAACTCTGCTGGTTCTAGTCTTTGTTCCTGACCTTTCTTGTGGTTTAGAAGTATCGTTATCAGTTACACTGGGTTATGTTTGAGGATTTGGGGTCCTTAGACTAGTTCTTTACTCCTTTGTGTCACCCATTAGTTCACATCCTTGCGTTGATTCTTGGTTGCAGGTGTAGGGAGCCTAAGAGAGAGAGAAAAAAAGGCGTTTTCCTGTTTCCTATTGGAAATGGAGGAGAGAGGAGAATTGTTTTGGTGGGAATATGCAAATCGTTTTTCAAAGAGGGCTCGCTCGTCCGATGGCTCGGGCTGGGTTAGGGTTAGAAGAGATATCTCGATGACACCCCCTGCTTCGTCCAACGACTGGGCAGTTTGGATTAGGGCGCCAAAGGCAATGCACTGGCCGACGCTCGTCATTAAGACCCCCCATTCTCACATATTCCCTTTGCCAAATTGGTTTTTTTTATTTTTAAAAAAACGAGGTGGTTGTTTGTTTAATTTAAACGGAGTTGGTTGGACTATTTTTTTCTATAGGCACTATTTTGATTTCCTAGTTTGATTGAACACATCATCAGTAGTTGACCTCAGGATCACTGGATGTTTCGGCCATTACGACTAGACACCCTCACCTGAGGGAGGCCCAGCCGAGGTTGATCAAACCCCAGTGTGTGTCCAAATAATTTAATTGTAATCTAATTCTAAGGTAATTTAGGAAGGATTAACGGTTTTGTTTAGGAACTGGTTAGGGTAAGGTTTTAGGGTTAGGCATCAGATTACTATCTTAGGTTTAGGCCTGGGTTCCTTGGTTAGGGTTAGAATAAGGGTTAGGGTTAGGCCTAGATTTACCAGGTTTGGTTCAGGCGTTAGGTTCAGGCGTCAGGTTAACTTGGTTAGGTTTAGAGTAAAGGTTTTGGTTAAGGTTAGGATAATGGTTAAAATTCTGAATGAGGTGTAGGGCTCTGGTTCTGAGTTCCAGTCCTAGAAGAGACTCTGGAGTGAGCATCCTTTCAGGTTTAAGCCTCTTCAGTAGTTCGACCTTGATAGGACAGCTGGGTCATACTCACACACTGCTCAGGGGTCAGTGGGGGTTGAAGCATCACGGTGTTCATCCTTCTGTTGGTTTTGAAGCAGGAGCTGAATGCTGTGAAGCTAGGAGCTAGAACCTAAAAGCTAGAAGCTAGAAACTAGGAGCTAGGAGCTATGAAGCTAATTAAGTTTTAAATTAAAAGTGCTGTTCTGGGTTTCATACACCGCTAGACACCAGGACATGCTTTAATCTTATTACAACAGCAGACTGATCTTGGATTCCTCCATGATTTGCCTTAGAGTGCTGCTTGCATGTGTGTCCACTATACTCTGTGTGTAGTCACTCTTAGTTATGGTGTTATCACGTTTTAAATTTTATACTCTAACATGGTCTTTGTTAAGAGTTCTTCCTCTGGGGATGGTAATTATCCTATAATTTTAATTTTGTGTGGCTAATCTGCAGAGATATTTAGAGAAAAACGGGACTTTTTTCAGGAAGTGTTCATTTTTCCCAGAATGCATTGCTGCAGGTGGTCCAGATGGTAATCTATTAAACCTGTTTAAAATTGAATAATTGTGGGTTTTATTTATCTGACAAAGTAATATAACTCTTAATTAATCATTAAACCAATATATAGATATATAATTCATTAATTTAAAACAATTTATTTATAATTTATTAATTTAAAATTATTAAAATCTTAAATTTGATATATTCCTAATTTCTTGTGATAACAAAATGAAATGAGGGAAACAGAGTCAGGGAGAGAAGCCTGTCCGGGCTAGCCCTCCCCCGCCGGATCGGGCTGTGTACTCTGTCCCCCCCTTTAACTCTCTCACTTACTGAAGTGAGGGAAAAAAGGGAGAAGAGTGATTCTTTTAATGAATGAAATACTTGAGTTTTCAATATGCTAATTTGAATTGTTTTGTGATTTCCTCTAGGGTTTGTTTATAAAGGTTGATCTCTGGTAAGTCTGGGTGGTGTATTATTTTCTAGAAACTTAATATTCATCTTTTTTCAGATTTGAAGACAGAGCTCAGGTCTGGGTTTTTTCTGTCTCTTGCTTTGAATAAACTCTGCTGGTTCTAGTCTTTGTTCCTGACCTTTCTTGTGGTTTAGAAGTATCGTTATCAGTTACACTGGGTTATGTTTGAGGATTTGGGGTCCTTAGACTAGTTCTTTACTCCTTTGTGTCACCCATTAGTTCACATCCTTGCGTTGATTCTTGGTTGCAGGTGTAGGGAGCCTAAGAGAGAGAGAAAAAAAGGCGTTTTCCTGTTTCCTATTGGAAATGGAGGAGAGAGGAGAATTGTTTTGGTGGGAATATGCAAATCGTTTTTCAAAGAGGGCTCGCTCGTCCGATGGCTCGGGCTGGGTTAGGGTTAGAAGAGATATCTCGATGACACCCCCTGCTTCGTCCAACGACTGGGCAGTTTGGATTAGGGCGCCAAAGGCAATGCACTGGCCGACGCTCGTCATTAAGACCCCCCATTCTCACATATTCCCTTTGCCAAATTGGTTTTTTTTATTTTTAAAAAAACGAGGTGGTTGTTTGTTTAATTTAAACGGAGTTGGTTGGACTATTTTTTTCTATAGGCACTATTTTGATTTCCTAGTTTGATTGAACACATCATCAGTAGTTGACCTCAGGATCACTGGATGTTTCGGCCATTACGACTAGACACCCTCACCTGAGGGAGGCCCAGCCGAGGTTGATCAAACCCCAGTGTGTGTCCAAATAATTTAATTGTAATCTAATTCTAAGGTAATTTAGGAAGGATTAACGGTTTTGTTTAGGAACTGGTTAGGGTAAGGTTTTAGGGTTAGGCATCAGATTACTATCTTAGGTTTAGGCCTGGGTTCCTTGGTTAGGGTTAGAATAAGGGTTAGGGTTAGGCCTAGATTTACCAGGTTTGGTTCAGGCGTTAGGTTCAGGCGTCAGGTTAACTTGGTTAGGTTTAGAGTAAAGGTTTTGGTTAAGGTTAGGATAATGGTTAAAATTCTGAATGAGGTGTAGGGCTCTGGTTCTGAGTTCCAGTCCTAGAAGAGACTCTGGAGTGAGCATCCTTTCAGGTTTAAGCCTCTTCAGTAGTTCGACCTTGATAGGACAGCTGGGTCATACTCACACACTGCTCAGGGGTCAGTGGGGGTTGAAGCATCACGGTGTTCATCCTTCTGTTGGTTTTGAAGCAGGAGCTGAATGCTGTGAAGCTAGGAGCTAGAACCTAAAAGCTAGAAGCTAGAAACTAGGAGCTAGGAGCTATGAAGCTAATTAAGTTTTAAATTAAAAGTGCTGTTCTGGGTTTCATACACCGCTAGACACCAGGACATG